>NW_027509721.1:911998-1026705 GCF_048541705.1 Temnothorax americanus
ATGAATCAGCGTTGGATGTGGAGTGAGTGATATGGGTGTGCGTGACTACGCGGACGGCGGATAATGCGGCTTATAAGTAGTATAGAATAAGTTTATTTATTTATTTAAAAATTTGAGCGGCTAGACAGCGCACGTTTTTTACAAGCCAAAATTATGTATTTATAAAATATTTTCATTTTGTACTGGACTTCTGTAATTCTTTGTGGCCCTTAAAAAAAGACACAGTAAATAACTTGTATTAAATATCTTGTCTTCCTTGTAATTTACAGTAAAATTTTTAACTTATAAATTGTTCTATATACTTCTTTCTAATTTGAACATTAAGATTTTTCCCTCGTGCAACAATATTTTGAGGCATGTTCTCTCTGTAATTGGCGCTCTACCTTAAGAGTATCATTTTTTTGTAATTAGGCAAGATCATTTGCGCGCGGACTCTCTCTTTTTGTAGGTACATAATTTGTGACGTGTATCCTGGGTTATAATTTTTCGGCAAATGGAATAAAGATCTACTAATGCTTAGATTTTTCCGAGAGTTTTCGAGATATAAAGATCTATCATTGTACTTAGCCCCGTTTTTTGCGGGTATATACTACCACTTTTTTTTCGGTAACAAAATCTCACTACATAGATGTATGGCGCCTTTTACTTTTTTCCAACGGTAATTTGTGCGGAACCCTCCCGCTTTTTGTGCGTCCTATTAGCATTGTATAAAACCGTATGGCCATCGATCAAGATTTGGCGGGTCTCTCCCTCTATTATACCATTCACCTACCCCCCCCCCCTTTCTCCGAGAGTTTAATTTCCGCCGCCGCCCCCCCCCACATCCCCAAGTCCCCTACCCCCTCCCGCACCCCCCCTCCCCCTAAGGCGCATCCCCCACCCCCGCCCCCCGCCACCGAGTACATCAAGCCCAGCTTATCTGCTTGCTTTCTCACATCCTCGCACTGGGCGGTAAACCAAACATGCAATACATATACACTATAATATGCGTGTACTGGCGCTCATTTACCTTTTTTTTAAAAAGGTAATTTTGTGCGGATATCACGCCTTTTTGTAGTGTTACGCATCTTAATCTTATAAACAATATATCTTATAATCTCATAAACCGTATATAATACAAGGTATGAAGCTAAAAGTGTTACGGACTATTATTTCTAAAGAAAACAAACAATTTAATATTTTGCTCAGTTTTTGAAAATATTAATCTGTAACCCTTTTAGTTGTACACCTTGTATATATTTTTCAATTTCAACATAAAACATAATCGCAATAAAGCATGATTAATGTTAATAAGTCGTTAACTGTAAAATTCTTTATTTATTTTTATTTGCGTGTCTTACTGAATGTTGTTCGCAACTGTATATGTACCGATATCTTCCAGGTATCGATATTTTTGATAATTATTTTTACGTCAGACATAATTTTAATTCATCCAATTTTTATATGTCTAAACATAATTTTTGTCCAATTATTATTATGTCTAGACATAATTTTAATTCAGCGATTTTATTATGTCATGACATAATTTTAATTCTGCCGCTAGGGAAATTTTAAGTCGATTTTTATAATCAAGCTTGAATTCAATGTTTAGGTGTCCCAGGTTGCCGATGACGAAGTCCACATAGCGCGTTCTATAGTTTTTGGTGTCCAGGTGTATTAATACCTTGAATTTGATGGCCACGTGTTCCAAGTTGCCGATGACGAGGTCCACATAGTGCGCTTCGTAGTTTTCGGTGTCTACATGTATTAATACCTCGAATTCGATATCTACGTGTCCTACATTGGGTGCGTTCAGCCGATACTTTGCTAGCCTAGCAATCGTGAGCAGTCGCTCGTTTTCGCTCGTTTCCTCTTTTTTGACTACTGGATTAAAGAGAGAAGAAACGAGCAAAACGAGCAACTGCTCACGATTGCTAAGCTAGCGGAGTATCGGCTGAACGCACCCATTCAGATTTAAAGTTATTAATACACCTAGACACCAAAAACTATGAAGCGCACTATGTGGACCTCGTCATCAGCAACCTGGGACACCTAAACATCAATTTCAAGGTATTAATACACGTAGACACCGAAAACTACGGAGCGCAATATGTGGACCTTGTCATCGGCAACCTGGGACACTTAGACATCAAATTCAACGTACGATTACACCTGGACACCGGAAACTATGAAGCGCACTATCTGGATCCCGTCATCGGCAACCTGGGATACGTGGACATCGAATTCAAAATATTAATACACGTAGACACCGAAAACTACGGAGCGCACTATGTGGACCTTGTCATCGGCAACCTGGGACACCTAGACATCAAATTCAACGTACAATTACACCTGGACACCGAAAACTATGAAGCGCACTATCTGGATCTCGTCATCGGCAACCTTGGGAAACGGGAAAATGAAATCAAAGTAATTATAAAACCTAAACACGGAAAACTAGGGAGCGCGATATATGGACCTCGTCATCGGCAACCTGGGATACGTGGATACTGAAAACTATGAAACGCATTATCTGGATCCTTGTCATCGGCAACCTGGGATACGTGAACATCGAATTCAAGGTATTAATACACGTAGACACCGAAAACTACGGAGCGCACTGTGTGGACCTCGTCATCGGCAACCTGGGACACGTAGACATCGCATTCAACGTATTATTACACCTGGACACCGAAAACTACGAAGCGCACTATGTGGACCTCGTCATCGGCAACCTGGGACACGTGGACATCGAATTCAAAGTATTAATACACGTAGACACCGAAAACTACGGAGCGCACTATGTGGACCTCGTCATCGGCAACCTGGGACACCTAGACATCGAATTCAACGTACGTTTACACCTGGACACCGAAAACTATGAAGCGCACTATCTGGATCCCGTCATCGGCAACCTGGGACACGTGAACATCGAATTCAAGGTATTAATACACGTAGACACCGAAAACTACGGAGCGCACTATGTGGACCTTGTCATCGGCAACCTGGGACACCTAGACATCGCATTCAACGTACGATTACACCTGGACACCGAAAACTATGAAGCGCACTATCTGGATCCCGTCATCGGCAACCTGGGACACGTGGACATCGAATTCAAGATATTAATACACGTAGACACCAAAAACTACGGAGCGCACTATGTGGACCTCGTCATCGGCAACCTGGGACACGTAGACATCGAATTCAACGTATTATTACACCTGGACACCGAAATCTATGAAGCGCATTATCTGGATCCCGTCATCGGCAACCTGGGACACGTGGACATCGAATTTAAGATATTAATACACGTAGACACCAAAAACTACGGAGCGCACTATGTGGACCTCGTCATCGGCAACCTGGGACACGTGGACATCGAATTCAAGGTATTAATACACGTAGACACCGAAAACTACGGAGCGCACTATGTGGACCTCGTCATCGGCAACCTGGGACACGTAGACATCGAATTCAACGTATTATTACACCTGGACACCGAAAACTATAAAGCGCACTATCTGGACCTCGTCATCGGCAACCTGGGATACATAGACATCAAATTCAAGCTTGATTCATAAGAATCGACTTAAAAATTCCCTAGCGGCATTTTCTGCCAAGCATAGAGAACCTTCTTTTCCGTTGACTCAATATTTATTATATATATACCTAATTTACCTAAATATAGAAATCTTCCTCCTGACCGATAAGTCTATCGACCTAATTTCGAAATACGCGCGCGATATCGAAACTGGCGATACCTGCGCCGCCAGCGTCGAAAAAGTGAAAGGGACGTTTCTCTGATAATCATAATAATATGAATGAGAGCGTTAGGAGGAGTATCTTAAAAATAAATTTACATATTTGTACTTTGCGTCGCAATATCTCCGCTCGTAAGGCACGTAGCGGAATATTATGAGAGAAACCCCCCCCCTAATTGGACCCCAAGCTATCGATCAAGCCTACTTAGAACTTGATCCGTTCACTCGTTATCGAGATCTCAACATCTCGGGTACTCGCAACCCGTCGCGTCGCGTAAAAGAGTCACGGTCGGTCTCGCTCCGCGTGTACTTGGCGCGAGACACTACCGTGTCTCTTGATTAAATTTGTTGTATTCAATAGATAAGCTGGAAAGATAAGCATATTAATAAAAATTGCAATGAATTAAGTGAACACAATTTTAAGAAATGAATAAAAATGTCTATTTGTCACTATACTGTTCCGCTTTTCCGCGCAAATTGTGCTTCATGTAATATAATAAGGAGAAACAAGCTCGCGGAACGAACGCGTCAAAATCCGTTGTCAACGCGGATACATCAGCTAGTATATACTCCATCAAATTTCGGAGCTGTCTAATCACATTGAAAAAGAAGGCTTTTACATACTTTGATTACTTTATTATTTTATAAAAGTGGCAGTATAATATTATAGATCCAAACATCATGTTGATGGTTATTATAAAGTATCTTATGCAAGCCAGGGTACATACAGGTATAACCAGAGAGAAACCTGAGAGCGGCCACCGGGATCATTCCGTTCCAGCGGACGTATACTGACATACATACACGATAATAGCGGATTCCGCTTTTCCGTTCAAACGTGCGGGACTCAACTCGCGGAAACGCGGAATCTAGTCACTATTCTGTTCCGCGCTTCCGTGTTTTCGCGTTTCCGCGTTTCCGCGCTCCATGTAATGGCACCCTTAAGCCTGATCTACAATGTGCTCTTTGCTTTCTGTTTTTTGCTCTTAACCTGTTTGCGACTATCCCGTATTTCGCAATTGCGTCGCGTAACGCGATGTTTTTTGTTCTCTGTCGCCTAAGATAAAAATTAACGAACTTCAGAAGAGACAAAAAACATCACGTTACGCGACGGAATTGCAAAATACGGGATAGTCGCAAAGAGGTTAAGAGCAAAAAACAGAAAGCAAAGAGCACATTGTAGATCAGCCTTTATTAAGGCCATTGCACACAAAATGCATAGAACATAGACATAACATAGCATAAGCATTTAGGGTCGACAGGAGTCACGGCCGAACTCCGAATTGATGTTGGAGACCTCGCGCGGTGACAATACAAAACTTCGTTTCAGTGTCGCCAACGTCGAGAAACTAACTTCTAGGTTTTATGTGTGAATACGCATACACATCATTGAACTGCTCACGCGGACGCACGGTAGAGAGACATATACCTCTATGAAGTTGGCCGGACAACTTCAACGTATTGAACTTTCATTAATTGGAATTGATTGGTGGTCGTTTGGTGGTCTTTGGTAGTCTAGTCCGATCGTTTGGTGGTTAGTCGTTTTCCTGTAAAATAAAAATAAAATTTCCGGTGTGATATTAGCCGGACAATTTTTATTTTTTAACCAATTTAACTTTTTTATAGCTCATTCGACGCGGAATCGTTTGGTGGTCACGAATATCCATCATAAAAACGTTTGGTGGTCAACCGTTTTCCCAGAAAATAGAAAAAAACGTATGCGCATAATGCCGGACATATCACCTCTATGCCACTAGTCGGAACAATTGTATTTATCACCCAAATTGACTTTGATAGGGCTCAATCGACGCGGAATCGTTTGGTGGTCACGAATATCGTAATTAAAACGTTTGGTGGTCAATGGTTTTCCTAAGAAATAGAAAAAACCGTACTCTCACGCCATAATATATATATATATATATATATATATATATATATATATATATATTATGACATATATATATGCTATAACACTTACATATAATATATTACAGAAATAAAACTTATTGTGAAATATTTTCGTATAATATAAAATAAAGTTTTATAACATAAAAAAAAGAACAAAAAACGGAGTGTTTAATCAACATTATTATCCATCTAATTTTTAAATACATCAGGCTCTCAATATTTGCTGCAAAATTTTAACAACAAAAGTACATGTGCACCGCAGGGGGTCGATTGTGTATCTTGAAACGAGGTGAAAATTACAAAAGTGAACAGATTTACTAGATTTCGACAAATGAAATTGTAGATTCTCTAGTGAATTTCCTCACTTTTGTAATTTTCACCTCGTTCTAAGATACAGAATCGACCCCCTGATATAAAATCATTTTGATAAATCATTCTAGTTTATTGTGGATTTTCTAAATACATCAGCAAAACACAAAATTCATCTAGGTTTTCATTTATGTCTTGCATGTATGTTGAGATACTGCACCTCTCTGGCCACCTTCTAATGCATAGAGCACACAGCGCAGATATCTTGCGCCTACGATTGAGTTTGTGCCTGCGCCCTTGCGCCGCGCTTTTACGCCTTGTCGTGTAGTAAGAGGGAAGAAGAGGAATAATCGACTCTGATTAGTGGATTTCCTTACGATTTACGTCTTACGTCTTCCATCGATTCGTGTGTCCGGGGCTTTAGGCCCGGTCTACAATGGATGTCGTAAGTCGGAGTCGTAAGAAATTGACTAATCACAATCTATTATTCTCCTTGCGGTCGCAGAATAATGAACTGTGATTGGTCAATTTCTTACGACTCCGACTTCCGACATCCATTGTAGACCGGGCCTTAGCATAAAGGTGCATTTTCACGTGCCGCTGAAACTGATCGTTTGAGCGACAAAAATGATCACGTGACGACTTTTGTCGCTGAATTAAACAGCGATAATTTTTGTACATGAAAAGGGTAGCAGGGCGACAGAATTGAAAGTTGAGAGACAGATTTTGCGTCGTTTGTGTAATCAGTTAAAAACAAATTTTGCACTATTTGTGTAACCAGTTATATTAACTTATATATTACGCGATGGCTTCTAGAAAACAAAAATATTACAATTGGCTACTAAATTGTAATCGTATGATTCAAGAAAGTGAAATAAAATATAACAATGATATTATTTTTGCCATTACTTTGCTGTTGACAAATCAAACTAAAAAAAGATATTATTCTAAAAAAAAGTTTTGGGTTGCACCGCTGTTTCAAAATCGTAACGAGCATGGCTTTTATAAAGCTACCTTACCATATATAAGATTAGAAAGTGCAAGATTTATTAATTACTTTCGCATGTCATCAACACAATTGGAAGATTTGTTACAAATTATTGCACTAAACTCCAGAAGCAGACATTTATAAGAGAGCCTGTCAGTGCTGAAGAACGTTTGTGTTTAACTTTAAGGTTTGTTTTATTACATTTTTTAAATAAACAAAAAATATAAAAGCGACATATATAGACAACTGATTATATGGATAATTTAAAATTTATTACTAACACACTATTGTCTTTTATTTATAGATATTTGGCTTCTGGCGACTCAATGATATCAATATAGTGCTGCCACTTGCTTTTCTTAGTAGGTCTTTCCGATCCACTTGCTAATGATTCAGTGTTGATGATTCTTCTATATGCATCATGTAATGACTTGAATTTTGCTTTTGCTTCAGTTTCTGATAATTTTCCTAGAAAATCATTTTATTAATAGATTTATATTTAAGAGTTGCATACTGTTCTTGTAATAATTTTGTTATTCATTGAATATATACTTTGCTTACCATTCAAAGCTTCGGAGACTTCTTTCCACAATTGTGCAATAGCTTTTTTACTACGAAGTGGTAGCTCAATTTGTGGATTCCACAAAGGTTCGCGTGCATGTACTTCAAAAATTAGTTGCTCTTCCAGTTCAAGCAATTTCTGTTTTTCATCGACATTCAATTTCTTTCTTATATTTTTTCTTTTATTGTTAGTATTGATGATGGGTTTTCTTGAACTGTTAGCTCTTGATTATTAATTAAACTTCGTCGTAATATACTTCCATCTTCTACAAATTGTAACAAATAAAATATTATTTTTAAATATTATTTTAAAACAGATAATAGATATTAATTTATATTACTTTCACATACCACACACGGGATAAAAATAACAAGTATTCTCATCCATAAAATATTCAGTATACCCTTGAAGGCACTCGTGTTTTGTGACGTTATCTGCTTCGCATATAACCTCACATAGTCCACATGTCATGACTGGCACCAATGTCTATAGCATTAAAATACATTTACACTTCATAATTATACATATATGTTTAGAAATATTGACTTTTTTTGGTTACGTTTTAAAGATGTAAATGGCTTTATTATTTTATTTTAAAACAAAATATTCACATAACATATATCTATTACAAGTTATTTCAATCAAGCACAATTGTTTCTTTTAAACACCATTATAAAAATAGCTTGTTTTATGTATATATACTTACTTCTTCATGTTCATTTTCCTCGAATGAATTCATCTTTGCATATTTGTGGTTATGTTTTCTTTAGTATACACGCTGTATACACGACACTATCGACTATCAACTGCTCAACTGCGTTTGAGCAGTAAATGCTTTGTAGTTGAACTGATTCAAACTACAAAATTGTTGGCGCTGGAATACGAGCGACAAATTTGTCGCTTCAATCGCTTGTTTTAGCGGCACGTGAAATTGCGCCTTAAAGCTGAGTTTCCACTGAGCGCGTCACGCGTCGCGTCGTCCGAGTTGAATCAATCAAAACATCCCATTTCGATCCCGTCACAAGAATGTAATGAAATGGGATGTTTTGATTGGTTAACTTGTGACGACGCGACGCGTGACGCGCTCAGTAGAAACTCAGCCTATGCGTCGTAAACGCTCGCAAACGTAGTATGTGTTCCTGGACACACGAATCGACGGAAGACGTAAGACGTAAATCGTAAGGAAATCCACTAATCAGAGTCGACTATTCCCCTCTTTTTCCCTCTTAAAGAGGGGAATAGTCGACTCTGATTGGTGGATTTCCTTACAATTTACGTCTTACGTCTTCCGTCGATTCGTGTGTGAAGGCCTTTTCCCCGCTTTATTCAGTATAACCTAAACAGAGAAATGTGTACATATGCCTACCAGCTGCCTTTAAACTTCTTTTTAAGTCAAACTCAGTCAAACTGATGGATAGCGACATGAATCTTGATATTGATGTCGTAAATCATTTAACAAAGCAATTTCTTTGCTGTGCTGCATTAATTAAAATGGATTTTACGGTACATATATCACTACCTGTTATCATATTTCACTATTTGTGAGTGCATAATATAGTTTAACAATATATAGAAATGTTTTGCAGGTATTGGGCGCATTGGATAATTGTGGTTTCGATTTAGATGTCCAAAAGCAAATTTTGGATAATACGATAAATAACAACTTGATTAAGCGATATCCGATAAAAACCTCATACCAGAAATCATTTTTGAAATTACTTATGCAAGAGGTATTATTTTTAAAATATACAGGGTATTTTCGGGTCAAACGGTCAAGCTTGAAGTATAAGTTTAGGGTCTCAAAACAAGAAAGAAGGAGGTATGCTTGCAAACACTTTATTCAAGTGATACTGACTTCTGAAGTTACAGGATTAGGAATGAATAATTTCGAAATAATATAAATTTATCCTTTTTACTGCTAAACAGTAATCAAAATTAAAACAATTTTTCTTTTTACTGCTTTACAGTAATCAAAATTAATTCTTAAATATTTTGTTCAAAATGATGCCTTCTAGTCTGGACACAATTGTCTATCACTTTGTATCTATCGATGAGAGACCAAGTTCTTTGCATGCCTGCACTATCTTCCGTTTTAAATTGAAGGTTATTAACAGGTATTTTATACACTTTTTGTTGAGAACACTCGACTCGAAAAATCTATTGATGTTAAATTATTTTGAACAAGATATATATATATATATTTATTACTTAAATTTTGACTACCGTAAAGCAGTAAAGAGGATAAACTATTATTTTGATATTATTTATTCATAATAGTTCTGTAACTTCAGAAGTCAATACCTCTTGAACGAAGCGTTTATGAGCATACCTCCAGAAGAAGTTTTCTTGTTTTGAGATCTTAAATTCATATTACAAGTTTGGCCGTTTAACTCGGGAACATTTTGTATAACTTGTTTTCGCACATCAAGACACACACAAAACTATTTTCTCTTATTATTACACACATGTAGATAGAGGAAGACGGTAATGAGATTCACGATGATTTATATGCAGCGTATTGTAGATTAATATCATTGCCAGATGAAGAATCTGTGCATTATCGTCATTTTTTAGTAGAAAATGGAACGCTGAGTTGCATTACGTTAAAGGAAAGCATAAATTTGATCTCTGAAGGAACTACAGGCTTATGTAGCTGGCAGGTACTTATTTTCTAGAATTTTTCTCTATGGTCTCTCTCTCTCTCTCTCTCTCTCTCTCTCTCTCCCCCTCCTCCCCCCTCTCTTTCTCTCTTTCTCTTGACATTGTTCAAATTGCTTGAGGAATATTCTAAAGAATTATTCAAGTCAAGTATTTACATCAGCTGCAACCAACAGGGTGCTGTAGTGTTGAGTCAATGGTGTGCAGAAAACAAAGGACAATTTTTTGGAAAAAATGTATTGGAACTTGGCTGTGGAGTTGGATTGACTGGTATGAGCGTAATTAGTGTATGTTCTCCGAAGCAATACGTTTTCTCCGATTGCCATCCAACAGTATTAGGCATGCTGTGCGAGAATGTAAAACTCAATTTCTTATTGAATGAACGATGCAAATTATTGAAGACATCTGAAACGTCAAGACTAAAGTTGCAATTAAAATACGAGCAAATCGACATTCAAGTAATAGATTTGAAATGGGAGGATACTGATAAATATATATCGGAAGGTTCGTCACAGCCCGACATAATTATTGCCGCCGATATTCTGTACGAGAACAACTCGTTTGGTTCATTAACATCAGGATTAAGGCACTTTTTAACGTCAAGCAATTTCGCTATTATTGCAGCAATAATTCGTAATGAAGACACTATTTCACAATTTTTGGAGCTTCTAGGTATTTTTTTCATTGTATTTTACATTTGACAATTAAGGTTCCCTGGGCTCTTTCCCGACATCTCATGAGATGTGACGTCAGAAGCGAGAAATGTTGAGAATTGACACGTTGAAATTAATTCTTGCGTAGTATTTCCAAATAAAAAGATATTTGCTTAAAATAATACTACAGATCACTTCGGCACACTTCGAAAATACTCCGGGTTGAAGTTAAGTCTACCTCTTTCCCTTGACAGTTAGGCCCCTTGCACAATAGGCGATGGCGACAGCGACAAAGGTATAGCTTTGTCGGCAACCTTGTCGCTATTGCTATCGCTATCGCCTATTGTGCAAGGGGCTTTAATAATCAGCCGTAAAACGAATGTGATATGATGCAGGCTTGTGCGCAGGCGCATGACTAGATTTTGTATTACATTCATTTTACGGCTGTTTATTAACTGTCAAGGGAAAAGGGTAGAGTTAAGTAACTTCAACTCGGAGTATTTTCGAAGTGATCTGTAGTGTTATTTTAAGCAAATATCTTTTTATTTGGAAATACTACGCAAGAATTTTCAACGTGTCATTTCTCGCTTCTGACGTCACATTTCAACATGGCCGCGACGAGTACCCAGGAGCCTTAAACTGAGAACTTCATAGGAAAAAAAATTCAAAAGCCAAAAAATTGAGTTTTTTTTCGTTTTAGGAAATTATGATCTCGCTTCTGAAGAATGTAGTCTACTAAAATGGACTATGCCGACGATACAATCGATTGACGCGCCCGTTCGAATATTGAAGATTTTTCAGAAGACTTGATATTAAATTTTATTTTGATACTGCTAATTATAATACTTATAAATTATGCAAGCATTTATCTAATTATAGATAATTTAATTAGGAAACAATTAGGCTAGGAGCAATTAAACGGCGATTTTATTAATAATCTTAGCATAAATTCTTATATATATATATAAATAACAAAGTGTTAAAAATATATATAAAAGTATTAAATATGAAATATTTTATATATCTATCGTATTCTTTAACTGTTAACACTATCGCAACTCAAAACCATTTTCTCTTGCTATGGCGTTTGAGTTTCACCTCAGTCTCATCCACATCCTTGTCGGCATCCTTTTTCATGGCCTTTTTTAACTTCTTTTCTTTTACTTTCTCCTTCGTTTTTCCCTTTTTCGTCTTCCCTGCATTAGAAGAATCATTGTCTTTGTCTGATAGCTCGTTCTTGTTCCTCGCTGAAAGACAAATGCCAATTCAAGTGAGAGTTTACATCGTATTTTACATTAATATATTTATCATCACGTTGTTTACCAGCAAATAAACCCATATGTTTATTTATGCTTCTATCCTCTTCTACCTCTCTTCGACGATCCATCTCTAAGCATTCGACAATTTCATTTCTTCTCTCTACAATCTCTACTAACCTAGAAAAAAAGAAAAGCGTTTACATTATACATTCTCACGCTACATTAATATTTAAAATATTTATTTCATAAAATATTTTTTTCTTAAAATTACCTTTGTATCAATGCTTCTTCCCTCTGTTTATCAGAGTCCGTTTTAGTAGCTTCTGGTTGGCACATAAGACATCGTATTTGATATTCCACTTCAACGTGTTCTTCCTCTAATCTTTGTTGCCTCCGTAGTAACATTAATTCGGCCTGTCTTCTGAATAATTCATTTTTTTCGTTCACTAATGCGAACAACTCTAAAACCAATTCCTCCACGTCCGTACCAAGCGACGAATCTGTCAACAATTAAACAGATTAATTGTAAATTATACATCTTTATAATACGTTATTCGTATTTATCGTATGCGTTCCTTACCGTCTGCTCTAGGTCCAGATTCGCATTTATCTCGTATCAACTGTTCCAATCGCACACCTTGTCTTTCTAAGCCTTGCTGTTGCAATTCTATCTCATCTAGTTCTAATTTCACATCTTTCATAGATATCACTTTAATCTGCAATTAAAAACGATGTAGTCTCATTTCTTATTTATGTACCCTTAAAATGTATTTTATCAGAAATTTGAATCTTAATGTCCAAAAATTTACGCGAAAAAATCTGCATGAAGTTCATGTAACAAACACGTTTTATACTGAAAGATAAGATCTACCTTTCTCCTATGCGGAATTGGTCGCGGTGGGGCGGGTCCCTTTTTCCTCTTCCACTTTCCTTGCACGCTTTTATCGGTGTAAGATGTGTAGGAGGAACTGTCGGTGCACGAAACGGTACTCAAACTCTGTCTATTTCGATTCGCCTCGTCTTTGTTTGTCTTTTGATCTTCCCACATGTTCAAGTTACGATCATCGCCACCAAGCTTGATTATGGGAGACTCATCAAAACTTAACGCGCTGCCGATCGATATATTGCAAGGTGTGCTGGTTGGCATTGGCGGTGGAGGAGCCGGTTTGGTTTTTCGAGCTCGTGGTGTTGTGCGAAGCGATGAGTCCTTTATTGCGAGAGGGAATCAAACAATAAATACTTTTTTCCCTAAATTTACATATATAATTTACATATATAATGTATTATAACATGTAATACACACACACATATATATATATATATATATATGTGTGTGTGTGTGTGTGTGTGTGTGTGTGTGTGTGTGTGTGTGTGTGTGTGTGTGTGTGTGGTGTGTGTGTGTGTGTGTGTGTGTGTGTGTGTGTGTACATAACAAATTTTTTCAGTGTCAAATAGATTATGAACTAATTATAAGATATAAAAAAATCAACTAAATTGAAAAAACGATATATCTCAAGACTTACATGATACGGTAATGTACTGTTAGATGATTTGAGTATAGGCGACTCGCGCTGCTCAGATGGAAACAATTCTTTCGCGACCGGTGGCTGCGGCGCAGGTTTTTTCTTCCTGTATGTCCCACCGGGAGTTGTAGTTGATTCGGAGCTAGTTAAGGAGCTATTAGATGCGTACACGCCTCCACGATCCAAATCGACTCTCCGTGGTATACCTACCTCGGGAGTGGTCCTGTTCGTATAACAATAAAAAGAGATTATTAACGTAATACTCTTGCACATAGTATTGCTAGAATAAAGTGCGTACTTGATAGTACGCGGTTTCGGTACAGGCACATTTCCAGGCGGCGTTCTGTCTCGCCTTTCCTCGTCACTACCGTGCTCCTCTTCTTCGTCACTCCAAAATGGATTAAGATTGATTTGCGGCGCAGCCAGGACCCGCTTGGTCACGGACATTCCCCGATTTTCCGGTTTATTCCTCGCCGCTGGTTTGGGTGGTTCTAATTCCTCGACGTCCTCGTCCTCGCTGTCGAATGGATTAGTCGACACTTTGTTATTCCCAGAGCTGTTTATCAAAGTCGGCGGTTTGCCCTCCACGGCGTTGTCTTCCTCGTCACTCTTGAAAGGATTCAGGTCTTCCGGATAACCCTCGTTGCCACTTAAATTGATGCCTTTCGCGGTTAGCACGCTGCTTCCCATGGCACTTTCCTCAATGTAATGCTCCTCATCCATCTTATTGTCTTTGATTCGTTCGTGCTCGACCTTCGCGAAGCTCTCCTTTCGTCTTTCGATACTTCTGACTTTCGAACTATTCTCAAGATGCTCACCTTTATCGAGATTTTCTCCGTTATTCACCTGTACGACATCCTTTGAGAAATTCTCTTCGTTTCTCTCGCTACTTGTAATCTTCGAGTTTTCTTCTCGCTGTATGCCGACATTCTCGAAGCTGTTTTTACATTTATCAGTATTTTTAGTTATCGAATCTTCCTCGAGTCTCTTTTCCGGATGTTCCTCCTCATTTACCGGAAGATCATCCGGAGACAGGTCCCAGGAGTCGCTCTGAACCATTGTGACATCCTGAGTCACAGCATTTCTTTTCTTGCTTTGATCCGTCCTATCAACGTGATTCCTGAGCCGCACGTTGTCCTGAGCCTCGAACATTTGGAGTCTCTTCTGAACCAACGACAGTCTCGTTTCGGGATTGGCTCGTTTACCGGCGCATCCTGGCGACTCTTTGGTATCCTCCTCTCTTCTTTTCCTACCTATGTCATGAAATGAAATGGCAGTCGATCGCTGATCCTCGTCGCTCGTAATGTCTAAGCTATTTAACGCGCTATGTACATCATATCGCTCAACGTTGAACTCTTCCACATCTGGAAAATTCGTTACAGAGCGAGATTTCTCCTCCTCATCATTATTACCACCATCGTCAACATCAATAGTGTCATCATATTCATCATCATCATCATTCTCCTCCTCCTCCTCCTCCTCCTCGTTCTCGTCGTCGTCTGGGAATGCCGAGCCGACCATGCTCTTCGTTTCCTCGTGATCTGAGTCAATTTTGATGTTCTTCGCGGCATATTCATCAAGCTTCTCGGAAAGAAGATGGCTGGTCATAAAACTCTTGCGCATCTGTGACGTATGGGAGATCAAATCGGGCACTGCTGCGTTCTCCAAGACACCCTGCGCACACAACGAAGTTTCGTCAATCGACTTTTCCTCAGGGCAAATACTTACCTTAGAACATATATATATGTATATATATACATACATATATATACATATATATATATATATATATATATATATGTATGTAACTCGAAGGGGAATTGTTTATACCATACCTCCCGTGGAACGAGCCTGTGTCTGCCTATGTCCAACAGGTCCAACACTGCGCTGACTGCGCGAGAGAGAAGTCCTAATCGCCCGCAATGCGCATACGCAGAAGCGCCATCTTAACCCTTCTCTTGCCAAACAAATAGGTAACCATGGCAACGACGATATCTGCGTATGCGCACTACAGACGCTTAGGACTCATCACCTTTCTCACTGCACGATGTTGGACACAGATTCGGCACTCAAATTTCCCCTTCCATTTATATGGGCCGGTATCACAGTCTCCAATTAACGTGATTCTCCGATTAAACTCACTCTGCATCTCTTTCTAACTATCCCCCTAGAAAGAGACGAAGAGTGAGTTTAATCGGAGAATCTAGGGAGAATTACGTTAATCGGAGACTGTGATACCGGCCCTTATATATTCTAAGGCGAATACCTACTCGGATTTAACCCTTAATATGTATACGTTTTTTCGGTACCTTCTAAGTGCATACATGGGTCTGTCACGTTCAATGATATTTTTTTCTACCTTAAAGTACTTTAAAAAATTTATGAAACATCTGTCTACATTGTAGTTGATGATTTTATAGTCATTTTGATGAACGTCGTTTATTTAATATTTTCTGACAGGCTTGCAAGTTTTACTGTTTCGAGCAGATATCTTTGACTCGGACGCCGTAAACCCACGTATGCACCTTAAGGGTTAAAACTCAAAAACGCGAAAACTTACCTTTCTCTCCGTTTTCTCTTCGTCGAAGAGCGGCCTCGGTTCATTCCTCTCCCTTTCCATGCCAGACATCGCCGAATTGTTACGCACGCTGTCGGTCTCCTCTTCGTCCGGACACGTCTCGCAGCAGTACTCGCCCTCTTCGGTCTCGTAGTAGTTGCCCGGCGTCAGCTGGTTGCCGCAGCGGGCGCACCGGAAGCAGGTACGGTGATAAGGAGCGCGCGCTATCAGCAGCTTCTCCGCCAGGAAGACCGGCAGCCCGCATGCGGCGCATGGATCCCTCCGCATCCCCAAACGCGACCCCACCTGCGTTATCAGGTCCAACATATCGTCGGGGCTACCGTCATTATTCTTTTATTTTCTAGCGCAGTAGTAGCAAATAAAGTGCACGCGATTTTATGCAAACGCCTACCATCACCGCCGCCACCATTACCGGTTATTTTATCGGAAACTTGATCACTCTCCAAATTAGTTTTCGCATACGCTCAGCAGTTAGTCCGAAATCGAAGCGATTCTCATAAATCGTTAAAAGGCATTGAATTTTTATATGGCGCGAAATTCTACGACGTTATCACTTCATTGCGGAAATCACTTTTCCCCTTTCGGTACGGAAAAGCGTACAGCCGCGGAGATAAATATGGCAAATTGTAGGTCGCGCATTTGTAACAAGCCATTGGATATCGAGCTACTCGTGTATCGGCCTTTTACACAGCTAGCGAATTTCCACAATAGCGGTCGGCCATACATTTCTCTCATATTATCGTGGTATGTATCTAGTGTCCGGTGAATCCAATAATGCATCGAATCGGTGTGACTTCTATACAGAACGCGCGGGTACGGATGGTTACGTGGTAGGTATATCATGCGACCGTAATAATGAGAACGTTCGCTTCGCGACCGACCAGGATAAGAAAAGAATGGGCATCACGTTGAATCTTTGTCGCGGAAAAATGAAATGCACATTATTCGTCGGGACTGGGATTGAAAGGGATGGCGATTGCGTGTCGAATATTCTTTCTAGAATTCCCTTTTGAACTTTCAAAGTATTGACGTAAGGACGTAGAAAGCTCGGCGAAATTTCTTTGTGCTCTCGCGGTCTAGTAACATTCGGCGGTGCGTTGAAAAATTTTACGATATTCCAATATTACGGACGTTTTATCGAGCATTATTCCGACATTACTTGACAGAAAAATTTATTCGATATATAACGTAAATTCGTAAAAGACCTAAAGAGATCCCTCTCTTCCTCCCTCTTTGAAATGTAGAATTTGTGAATAACAATTTTTATCAACGATTATTTATTACGCACCGTATGTAAATGAGATTCATGTTGAAGGAAAACTGATTTAATTAAAAAGCGATGAATAATAATCAGTACATATCGTCTGAGCATCTTTCGTCACATCATCCAGCCGGGAGGACTTAAGGCCGTGGCACATAGAAAAACTTAAGCAGTAAAACTCAAGCAGTAAGCAAATCAGGCAATCACAGTGAAGAACTTAAGGCACGGCCCTAATCGGTAGCGAATCCATACCGCTGATTTCTTACTGCTTAAGTTTTTCTATGTGCCAAGGCCCTAAGTCCATACGCTAATCCTTCTCGCTGAAAAATTGCATGGATGATAGGTTGCTAACCGCAAGATCGATCCCCCATTAAATTTTCATCGACACCCCTGCGCATGAGTTTTCCATAGGCGGTTTAAATAAAGCGGCGATCGATCGCGAGTTAGTACAAAAAAAAGGATTTGCTTCGCGATTTCCATCGCGAATGTTTTCTTTTCACGCGTTTAAATAAACATTGCGTTATCGCGGGCATATCAATTACTAATAAACCCATTATTAAACGTAGTGTTATCGCAAGCGTAAGTATTCACCGAGAATCGATTAATTTTTTTATGTAACACGTGCATGGAAAGTGGCCCATTGCGCACGCTACGCGTGCGTGATAGACCACTTTCCACGCACTTGCAACATAAAATAGGGTGTGCAAGTCGGTCACCGCACCCGGGAATTTTCATCTTACAGCACTTGTTGCACAAATAACTATTGCCGCGTTCGTAACGAAATTACTCACGGCTAATTAAACGGATCCGTGTCGAAAATGCTGCGCGTTTCGCATCGATGATTTCGCAAGAACGCAAACATTGCCTCCGAGCATCCGAGTATCGATTTTCGCGCGGCATTAAACGTACGATTAATTAATTTGATCGGCGATAAGTGCGACGTTATCCAGCTTTGCTCCTCGCCGCGCCGTTGCGACACTATCGACGACACGTAGCTCGTGACCCCACTGAAAATCCGGACATTTTCTCAGACAGCACCGTGTCTAAAATCGAGACGTAAGACGTCTTATATGATGTCTAAAAGACGTCTTTAAGATGTCTTATGTCATGTCCCGCTTTTGGATATGTGTGCTGTCTTGAGTCGTTATATTTCTAACAGCATTAATATCCTGTCTATCTATAGAGTATACTAAGGACGTCTTAATATACTGAGAACATTCTTATAATATCTTACAATTTACGATATCCTCTGAACGATATTCTCAGAATGTACAATACATTTGGTGTTAGGGATATTCTTCGTCGCACCTCTCTGCATGCCTCGAGTTTTTTACGCGCCGTGTACGCCGTAGAATTACCGTGCGTGAGAATTAATCTCAGTTAATTAATGCCTTTTGTTTCCGACGTTGTTTGTTTTCGACAGAAAGAAATCAAGAGCGAATTTTCGACGTTCTCTTACCGTATACCTTCGTAATCCCTCGTGCGACGGGAAACGACACAGCGACGGTACGATTCGACTGCGTGGAACTCGCGGTAGAGAGGCTGCTGACCGACCGCACGTCCGATTTTCTATTGCGTGAGCGAGCGAGCGAGCGAGCGAACGCGTGCGTGCGTGCGTGCGTGCGTGTGCATGCATTGAGTACACGCAACGAGTGGCAATGACATATAAATAGAACGTCGCGCTCCAGCGAGTCGCCGCTCATGATTAATTACCTTCCTCGGCGTTTGTGGGGCTTTGTAACGTATAGATTTTGTAAATGAGGCAAATATAATCGTTGACGAGGTAGTCGAGCGTTCGGCGCGCAAGAGTCATGGGACGCGAGGTCTTCTCCACACGGCATACGCGTTCTCGTCCCGAAATACCGCGGACGTTCCCGGATGATCGTTTCCGGTGTCGGAATTCATCGGTCGAGGCTCACGATCGCGGACCACTCTTTAGCAAGGCTGCGACGAGACGTTTGAAATAGCGCGAAACGTCGCTGGCGGCGGATTGATGGTGATCGATTGTTTTCCGAATCGATTCTCAGACAGCATGTCCAAAATCAGGACATAAGACGTTTTAAAGACATCTTTAAGACGTTTTAATGACATCTTTAAAGCCCCATCTACATCGTAACGCTTTAATCGTGGTCATAAGAAAAGAAGCTATCGTAAGCATTGTGTGTACACATAAAATCGCAATGCGTTATAAGTTGTGTCGCACAACACCAAATAGCGAAACAGAATGTCAGGAACTAAAAGTAGAGCTGTTACGACGAGCGTTACGATTAACCTTACGATAGATGTAGATTGGACCTTAAGACGTCTTACGTGCTTATTTTGAATATGGTGCTGTCTGGGTTCTTTCGGCTAGTAGCCAAAATGCGAGAATGCAACGCGCCAAGACACGGGTTTATTCTGACAGCGATGGGAGAGTCTCCGGTCGCGGGGAACGTGACGGAACTTCCGTGACAACGATTCGTATCTGCAACTCGTTGAAATTCGCAATGCTCTTGCGCTTCTCCCCGCGGCAAAGTCCGCGCCGCATGAATTTGTTCTCCAGCTGGAAGGAAGCGCAAACAGATCCGGCGACTGGACGAGACAACGACCCGCGTCTACGCATATATTGTAAAATAAAATAAAAAAATGTAAAATGTACGGTGAATAACGCCACTGTCGTCAGTGTCGTTAGCTAGCATGACACGAGGAAACGTGACAGTTTCTACGAGTAGTAATATAAAACATTCCGGCTGTCCCATGCAGAACCGAGTCAAGTCTAGAGCCTGCGTGAGCTTCGCAAACCTTAATGCTTCTTTTTCTTCCGCCTCATTTTGGAATCCGGCCTAACCGCGCGCTACTTCCACGTACCTCTACGTACTTTTTCCGTTATCAATGAAAAAAAAATAGTTGGGTATAAATCTCCCGTCTCTTCCGAATCACACCATGTGTTATCAAATGGTCGCGCTGTACGTGTGCATGTGTGTGTGTTGGAGCATGCTAGCATGCAGTTACCCAACAACGATCAACCATAGGCAAGCAAAACAAATAACGACAAAGCGAAATTACCTTCTAGCAGAATATTTCAGGTTTATATTGCCCCATTAAGTCCAAGCTTTCCTCCTGGAGAACAAAAATAAACGATAAGAGATGGGATTGACACACAGGCGTTTCAGTGCGAGAACGAGCGACAGTTTCCCCGGGGAACTTTGACTCAACACCGCGGGTCGGTTCACGGACAAGACATATACTTACGCTGCGGGCGTTCGCTTCGGTTAATTTTATTTTATTTCACCCCGCGCCGCGCTTTGGAATAATCCGCCGAGCGGTTTTTAGAGAAAACTCGATTTTTTTTCGTTCCACGCCAACTAGATGATCCGCTCGTTGTCTTGCATAAGCGTACCAGTCTGTGGGTTTGCCGCGTGACTCACGCGTGTCGGCTTTAACTATGGCGAGCAGTTATGTGAACCATATGAATGAAACTCGACCCACGCGAAAATGGATACGTCACGTCTCGTTCCTCCGTTCCTTTTTGACGAACCGGGTCGTAAAACCGAATATCACGATTCGTTAAAACGATTGTTCCTCGCTTCGATCTTTCGGGGGGCAATTTTGCGGATCAACCGTGGCGGACTGACCGACGGATTCTCGAGCGAGGAAATTGCGTGGCGCGTGGGTCGAGCTTCGACATGAAAGCGAACGGACGAAGCCCGCGATAAGAGTAATTAATGCGAACTCGATATACACGGAAACGTGTATATCTCAGAAACTTAACCGGAGTTTCGTAATACGGCAATAACGTCGCGCTATTACTTTTATACCCGACCCGTTCGCCAACACGCCAACTTTGCCTTAACGCGCCGTAACGCTGGTCTCGTCGTCTTGTCATCGGAATTGTCACAACTCCGTAACAGAATCTGACCTACGTTAGCGTGACTTCTACTTCGAACCAGTCGAGTAACATTTTCCAAGTCCTGGTAAGACTCTCCTACTGAGACACGCTGTTCCGCGGAGTTGGGCGGCTGTTCGAAAATAACGTCGGGAACACTGCCGGCTGTCGATGGAACCTTGAAGAAATTCGCGAGCAAATTACGCCTCGTTTCGGAACAACGGTAACTTCTTACTCACGACTATCTCGACCCAGACAGATTCGCTCGCGTGCTTGTACGAGGCGCAAGGGTTTCAGGGGAAGGAAAGCGGAGTAGATAACGATCGGTGTTACTGGAGGTACAACGTAAGAATTGGACGGACATTTCTTTGTAATCCCGTTTTCCCGCAGTTCACTTGACCGAAATTCTCCGACACGCGATACTTGTCTCTCTTTCGTGTACTCGCTGCCGTTGGCGAATGCAAAGCGTTCTCCCGACCGCTTATTAAGGACAATCGTTCGTATCGGTATCTAGGTAGCAATAGCGGACATCGGTAAGTACGACGAAGAGTCCGGAATCGGGATCACGAAGGCGGTCGGCATGACTGACAGAAGCGGTCATTGTTATTGGCGACGAAATCACCGACTAAATGGGTCCCCGGGATAGATACTGCGTGCACGCCACCCGCGCGTTTTTTCGCCCGGGGGTTCCTTCGCTCCGTGACCTTCGGCGGGTCTCCCGAGTCGTTTTCTATGCGGAAGAGTTCGCAGGCCAGTCACGAGACCGCGACGGTTCGACTTTGCGACTCTCGTCGCACGAAAGCCTGGAAAAAAGGATGCTGCGCGAAAAGTTTCGTTTCACGAAAGGTGATAAATGACAAACGAAGTAGATACATCACAAACTTTCGTACTTGCACAAGAACAAGCTTCGAATACATATAAAACTAACACATTTTTGAAACATCGACGAGCGGTCGCAATTAATCATTTGCAGAAGGCACAAGCCACCGAGAGTGCAAAGTATTTTCACGTAAGGCAAACAGCATAGTTGCGCATTGCATAACACTATGTCCATCTATCGCTATCAATTTTCTCGAACATGTAAAACTGATGAATCCTGAAATGTAATCGACACAAAAATATAATCGATCTCGTCTATTTAGCGTGCGCGTGTGTCACTATGTGTGTGCGATCGTGTGGACGAGCGTCAGACCTATCTCTTCCCGCCGACGCTTTCATGTTCGACCGATCATCAAGCGAGATGATAATGGAAAAAGGGCAAATGTGTGTGTATGTGTTTGTATAAAGGTAAAAAAAGGGGGACACTCGCGCGTGTGTCGATAATAGGCGCGTGATTACGCAAACGCAATGGCGATGGCATTTACTGTTGGCTGTTGTTGCAACGCGGAATGACGCCGGTGTCAAGGTAAACCGCGCATGAACGGGCGATACACCACTCGAGGTCTCTCTTCAAGACTCTCGATCTAGCATGGGAAAAATCCGAATTAGATTTTTTTTCGAAGCCGCTAAAACGCATCTTCGCCCAAAGATGAACGGCGAAGTGGGTCGACTGGTCTCGCAATGAATACGTGGTTGGGGGGGGGGAAGAGAGAGAGAGAGAGAGAGAGGGAGAGAGAGGGAGAGAAAGGGAGAGAGAGGGAGGGAGAGGGAGAGGGAGAGGGAGAGGGGGAGAGAGAGAAGGAAGATGATGATTATTAACACATTGAGTGGCGTCGAAGTCACGTAAACATGTGGCTCACAAAGTCCGTCCGGTCGTTGCTAATTCACGATATCCCATTCGTTGCGAAAGATAAAACGCTCAACAGAATAAAAAGATTTACAAGAATAACGATCTCGTATGGTAAATGTGACTCGCGATTGCGTAAGTTAACGAGGAGTACTCAACGTGTTACGACGCGCGGCGGTTCTGCGCTCTGGAAAAGCTTGAGGAAACTTCCAAGCCCGCGATACGTACGAAACTGCTATACGTATTATAAAAATTACACAATGTCGTTCATTGAAGGAGGGAGTCGGGCAAAAGAAAAAGTTTCGAGAAGCGTGTCTGCGTCAATCGATCGATCGACCGACTGATTGATCGTGTTGTAATTATAATCATGGTGTACCTTTTGTTTAGGAGATTCCGGAACAGGGGCGATCCTCTCGTCAGCGGTTTCGGTCGTTCTGTTCGTCGCCAGACGGCTGGGCGAAGATCCTGAGACAAAACGTTTAAACATTTTCTTCAATCCTCTATTATTAACAATTGTTTTGTTTCTATATATTAAAATAATAACTTTTAATAGGAAACATGAGTTAAATTACGAGAGAACATTGGAGCACAAAAAGTTGCTTATTTAACGAGAAACTTGAAGAGGAGGTAGCTGTTTCGTTTCAATTGTCTCGATGAATTGTGCCGACGTAATTTATGGAACGTCCCGTAGAAGTTTCCTTCGTAGGGTGAATATTTATGCACGGAGCGCTAAAAGTACCGCTATTGTGGCCGACGAGTAGCGGAAATATGCTTCTGTTTGAAAGACAATATTGACTTTTTTTGCAAAGCGGTACGAAGAAAAGTCCAACTCGGCGCGTTTGTATAAACGCCCTTATTTATGTCGGTGCCGATCAACCTGTGTGATCCAACGTGTAAATTCACGTGACACATTTCCGCATAGCCTTCCTTCCAATGTATAAGAGACGGGAATGCGAAATGCATTTATAATAATCAGGCTTCGCTCGAGGAAGCTTATTTATCTCAGTTTCTATATTCTTTCGTTTTATTACCGGCGCGATACTGCTGAGCGCGACGCGTTCTAAGTACAGAGTCGCTCACAGAGTATCCTCTGGGTCATGTTCCAAAACTCACTCTGGGTAACTAAAATCTATAGTTTACGTCACGTACACTATAGCATTTTAGTTAACTAGAGTGAGTTTTGGAACATGACCCTGTAGTAGCAGAATTCGATAAGTGTACCTCCACCTTCCGCTGACTATCGTCCGTCCGCCCGAAGCGCCAAGTCTAATCCCGACCGCGAGAGCGCGGGGCCTAATGCAGCTATAAAACGAGCAAGACGTCGACTACCGAGCAATGTGGTAATTTCCTCGTTGCATTGCAGATAGTGATTTCAGGAAACGGTATAGGTCCTCACGTTAATTCGCAGCCGGGCGGGCATTTATTATACAATGCAACGGATCGTCTTCCTATCCGATCGGGATTAACCGTCTTTCAAAGGTTAACGGTACGGTTAATCTGCGGGAGACTGGAATTCCGTGAGATTAGAAGCTGGGGAAAAAGATGGACTTTTTAATAGATTACGGCATCACCGCCGGATATCTTGTCTCTAGCGACGCGTAGAGCTCAATAAGCACAAATGATAATATTCTCGGCAAATCGCGCGCTTCCCTGTTCTCGCGAATGCAGAGCAGGGAGAGAGGGATAGTGGAGAGAAAAGATTAGAGATCACGACGCGAGAAGCACGTTATAACATCGACACTTTGCGTAACGAAACGCCGCCGGGTTTCAAAGCGAGCGCGAAGCCGGCAGCTGGAAATCGAATAATTCACGCCAATCTTCTTGACGCAGGTCGGCGAGGAAAAAGGATCGCGATACATGAAATACTTATACATATATCCTTCGAATTTACCGTTAAAGTTTAACTTTCGAAAGTTTCAGGCGTTTTACGTATCGCGGACAGCGCTTTAATAAATGAAGAGAGGATCGAATCGCTAATTTGTTCTTTAAGAAACTCTTAAATGAGCATCGTTCTCTCGTGGGATGAAATAAATTCGATCCTTTCAATAATTACGGCATCTAATAAATCAAAGACATTTACGTACACGCTGAAAAAGTGAAATCCTGCTTGACAGGCATACTCGTCGCGTATAATTCGTGAGGCGAATTTGACTCGTTTGTCACCGTAAAAGCGAACGAAAATCATAACAATGGCGAGGACGACGCAATAACGTTCGTTCAACAAGTGGTTGTAAACGATAACGTAAAAGGTCGATGCCGTTAGTGGCAGCTATTTTCTGATCGAGATGGGAACGGCGAAAAAGCCGCGGAAAAAGGAATGCAAATCTTGCGGTGGCTCAACAAGTGGCTACTCAAATTTTCAAAGCCGGCCCGCAATCGGACAGCCGGGCTAATTGCGCCTCTGATAATCAGAGCTCCAGCGGGACCGATAAAAACGACGACTTAAACGTCGTCAGAAGTTTCCTTTGCTTTTTACGAGACGCCGCTCTGCGTCGCGTTGTCGCTCACGAGGAGTGCGAGGAGATCAAAAGCCGCGATACTCGTTGCGTCGTGACTTAAATGGGACGAAAGAAATTTCATCGAAATATCACGTCCACGTCATGAAATCGTTGATCGAGAACAAAAATTAATTTCAAACGAATTTCTGTACTTTGCGTCCCGAGATTCACGTTGTCGAGGCAGATATCGACCTTATATAGCGCCCGCGACAGACGTCACGCGTGTGATATTAATCGAAGAGGACAATTGTGCGAGAGATACGCCGGTCCGCTCCGCGAAGAGGAGAAAGCTATTAGAAACCAATCGCTGACACGAGAGCAATCGGCGCGGCCTATTTGGCCCATTTGGTAACGGGCTGCGCAATCGTGTCGAGCATATGCGAGACATTAATGCGTTGCGACGTTTCGAACGTCACGCCTGTCGATCGGACTCGTCTGATTTCAACCTGAAAACGAACGTGATGTGCGTGCCGATAGAACGCTTTTTTCGCAGTCCGCGCTTCTCGGAATCACAGATGTCATAGTTAGAGACACGACGCGAAACATCGCTTGCCTCGAGGAAATTTGTAATCGTGCGTATAAAGTAAAATCGAATTTATTGGCTCTCCCATACAGCACAAAAAGTTGAAACAAAAGTTGAGACGTTGCAATGTTGAATATTGAAGTGTAAATATCTTTTCAACGTTGAATTTATGTGTTGATTCTTCTACATTAATTCTTTATGTTGATATACAACATTGAAACAGCATTGAACAAATTATCAATCTTTCCGTGCTATTCGCATCAACGATGCCGCTAAGCGGCACATGACAGTAAGACCAACTCGTAAGTTCAGTTGAGGGTGAATATAAAAGTAGGCCCCCAGCGAAACATAATCGCGACATCCGAGGGTCTTCTTTTAGATCGAGGGGAATAATCCAATCGGAGCTGAGGAAATTTCCAATAGTTGTAAAAAAAATATGTTTTGCTAAACGCAGCCAATGTTAATCAATATATAACAATTTAAAGATGTATGTCAGATAGCTATATATAGTATAATTTTGTTTTCTTGATTAAACAGTGTAGAGCTAATCTCAGAAATTATTCATAAACAATATGGTATCATTGGGACAGAAAAACCGTAAAAATCGCAATTTTGTCCCATTTTTGTACTTGATATTGTTTAAATAAATCATTAAAAAATTAAAAAAAATATATAACCAGAAAATCTTAAAAAACCGTAATTGCAATTCTCGATGTCATAGAAGTGTACCATAAAAATTTCATAGATATACTTCCCATGTAAATATCATAATATGTATCTCTGCTCATGTACGGTAAAAATGAATGAAATTTTTATGGTACACTTCTATGACAAAAACATTTGCATTCCTTAGATTGTAGGCAAGCAGCAATATACTCTCGGTGGGTTGCCATCCCCATCTACAATTTCCGAGAGGTGGCGATCGAAATCTGACAAAACCGTCTTGGTCCTAACTGGATTTGAACTCGGTTCTCCGGCTCACTAGACCAGCGCACATATCTCTGCGCCACGATCGCCACTTCTGGCGATCCATCGGGTCTGTTTGGCGGCGGTTGCGGCATACATCTTTAATTGTTGTTGCATTGTTTTTAATATTTCCCAGTTAATATATCATTACAAGATTTTTGAACACTATAAAGACGTGTTATATACAAGTATAAGAAAAAGAAAGTATCGGAATCAGAGAATAATCATTAATAAAGCTAAATGATGAATTACAACGTCTACAAAACATTGTAATTCAGAGGACATTAGACGTTTGTACAATATATTTTCAACGTTGAAATACATTTTGCAACGTGGATGCAATATTGCAAATTTTTTTGAGATTTTGATTCAACGTTTATGTATTGTATGGGTCTTTATAATATAGTTTCGATAAAAGTCATATGAAGCTCAATCTTTCGCGACGAAGGTAAAGTGAATTACGCAAATTAAGTTTGTATAAAAATTTCTTTTCGTAAAATTTGCGTTGAATAATATAAAAGACACCGCGATGGTCGACTACGAGTGTAAGAACGCTCCTTCGAGAAAAAAAATCTTTGGCTGTGATGTACTTTTTCCGACGGGATTGTATTTCGTCGACAGAGTCGTCTAGACTAGGGAAGAGATGAAAAAAGCGGTCGATAGCCAGAGAGTGAAAACAAAAACTAGCACCAAAATCGTCGTGTATTCCTCAGACTATTCGCGCGCGACGTACTTATTTGGGTCAGACTCAAATATCTTCTGAAAAAAATATGAAGCTGCCGAATGCAGCCGCTGATGTTAGGTATGCTTAAATTATTTCAGTTTCAAGAATTCAATAGCAGCAAACGGCGAACAAACTCGAATCGAGGAATGAATTTAATTAAATCTTTCAACGCATTCTGAGAGTTAGGGAATGTTTACTCTTCGCGTAATAAGACGTCTGAGACGATTCACGATGCGAGCATTACTTTCTTTAATAAAGCCAGCCCGCTCTCGACAAAGAAAGTCTCGCGACGGGACTCACCTCTGAAAGTTTGGTAAAATTGCGAGAGGTAGGTGAGAATGGACAATCGATCGGGCACCGTGCAGGACGCCATGTCCTCGGCGTCCAGGAGCGCAGGGATCCCAAGATGCTGCTCGGCCGTTCTGAAAGCCAGCTCGTTGTTTCTGTACACATCGTCCTTGTTCAGGCTATTGAAGTCGCTGTAACAAAAAACGAAGTGGGACGACCTGAGTTTTTATCTCTCGCTAAGCAGTATTAATCTTCTGCTATCGGTTACTTCGGCGCGATTCTTCGGCCACATTTATTCCGCATCCGAAGGCCACTCGATAAAACGTCGAATGTGTAAAAAGGATTCCTTGAATAAATCAGATTGCTGATTATCCTGTGGGCGTGTATGGTGAGAGAATCGCTTTTTTCATTAGACCGCCGTTGCTGAATATGTGAGTCGTAAACGACGGCGGTTAAGTATGCCCGGTCTTTATTAAAGAAAGGACGGTCGTGCGAAATCCGTCGCAGTTATATCCCTCTTAAGGTAGTCGTCTCGTCAGGGCATGTATTAGATAAAGTTTTCGATTTTTGATTTTATATCAAATTATATGATCAGCTTTGCAGTCGATTTTTTCTGTGGCTCCTTACCGACTATTTACTCTAGAAAATCGATCTCGAAAATCACAAATTTTGCATTACTTCATACAGACGGCAAGAAAAAGAAGGCTCTATCACGGTTTCAATCACATATTTTCGCATTTTTCGATTAGATGAAGTGAGAAAAAACATTGTTTTTGTACATTAGATTTCGAAGAATCCGATGCAACCATAAAATATATAGTTTACCGGAGATTTCGCTGCTAATTTTTTAGTTTATTTTAGTGAAAATGCGGTAATCGAGCAGACATTTTTTGGTCGAGGTGAAGTTGGGAAAACTTGGCAACGCCGCTGGCTAATCACTGTAGTTGCAGGTTATGAGGCTCGTCTTTTTTAGCCGAAATGGATAGTGATTGACACCCCTGTCATGCATTTTGAAACCCTAATTCAATCGAAAAGAAGATGTAACCTCACTTGTAACCTTTCTCGACGACTCGCATGATCAGCTGATCAAAACGGAGTCAAATGAGAAAAATCACATAATTTGGAAAAAGTAACATACTTTGTCACGTATAAAATTTTACACCATAATTCATAAAATTATTTTTTCCTTAGCAAAAATTGCCTGAAATATATTTCTGAACGTGAAAACCTACAAACAGTCACATGACTAGCACGTAACGATACGCCTACCTTAATAAAATGAAAATGAGCAACGGATGTGACGCTGAGAAACAAAGCACAACTTTGATTTAAAAAAAATCACTTTATAATTTTTGCAAACGATTTCTCTGCGACACGTTTGTAATTTTCTAACTTATTGAAGTCGGAGTGTGCAGCGTGCTGTCGGCATGTATACCAAAATATATACATGACAAAATATGTACATAACAAAATATGCCGGAAATACGTAGGCGAATCTAGCAGATTGCATCGGGGAATGTAACGCAGTTAAATTTTCGCATGACTGAAAAGGTGCCACGAATGTGTAATGCATCTCGCACGTGGGCCACGGATCTGCCTCGAGATCTGCCCCCGTTATCGAGATGGGCCGTCTATCGAGACATATCATTTATGAAGAAATGAAAATGTAATAAAACTTTAATTAAACGGAAATAATCTAAATTAAGAAAATCACTGTTTCCGCATAGATGCTCTACCGTTTCCGGCTGTCTGAAATGGTTGATTGAGTGATAACGTTACCAAGCTAAAGCTGTCGGTGCAATTGCAAATAAGTGCCGACTCGTCGAAATAAAGTCGTCGATATTGCCGACAAAATTTTCCCTGCATCCCAGGATCTATTCAAAGAGACGACTCGGGATCAAAAGTCCTGAAAAGGGAGCTCAAGTCCTCGGAAAGTCGTAACTAGAAACCTTAAACTCCGAAAATATAATATTGCTCTTTTATCTCGGCGACATATCTTTCCCGCAATTTACAACCGATTATTGCATATTACGATTTACTCTCCTGACACTTCTCCTTTTTATGGCACAATGATACCCATTTTTTTTCGCGACTGTCTATATGCCGGGCTACTATACGAGTGCTCCACTTTTAGGTAAATCGATATGCACAGGCCGCATATTGCTCGGCAGTTGAAGTAGTACTTGAAATTCTAGGTCGAAAGATGAGCACCTGTTCGATGCTCGAGTTCGGCTGCTCGATTGATAGCGAGATAGCAAACCCACGCGGATGTAAAACTTTTGTTACGATTTATGTAGAGCGTGAAATCGACACGTCACTCATTCTTCGCGAGCGCGCATTGTGCCTACAATTATGTCAGACAATTCAGTATTGTGAAATTGCGTCGTGATTATCACGGATCGAAGCAACGTGAAATTCTAGGTGATATATATATCAAGTGTTTGCGCGATCATTTCTCTCGAGCGTATATATCCGCGGGAGAGAGAGTGCCGTCGATAATACTATACAACGGAGTATCGTTTCTTCGTCGACATTCTCTAATAATTTCCCGCAGTAAAACTCTTGACTCGTCACGACTCGCGATAAATTCGGGATTTGATAGACGACGGGCGGTCGTCTGGGAGGTCACGATGAGTCAGAGTTCCACCAGACCGGTGCCACACCCATCCTTTTCATTCTCATCCTCCCGTCCTTCTCATCTTCATCTCCTCCTATCGCAGCCTAAAAAAAAACCTACACGAGTTGACGACTCGTCTTTCAGCTTATTAGTGATACTTCATCCACGCGCGCGTGCGCCATTCGGTGCTAATCGTCGTAGGTATATTTCGCGAGACTCCATTTGTGAAATTACGACAGGAAGAACGAGATTCGCTATTAAAGAATGCGATTCTAGCGCGATAACGTTACACATCGGATGAGAAATCGCACGACTAAACGAACGATATCCAACAGAACTCCGTAGAGATAGTGCAGAGCTGCATATATCGCGGCATCAACCGTCCAGCTTTGAACGCAATGTTGCGAGCGAGCGAGCGAAAGTTCAAACCGCAACACAGCTCCACGTTATGCCCATAAATTCTCGCACCTATCCTTTGCTGCCCCGCGTTTTAACGCGCGCATCTATAGAATTAACGTAACCCCACGAATTTCACCAAAGGCGCAAAGGTCTCCTCTCCGCCACACGTGCAGATTCTTCTTCGATCGGTTAGGTATACACCTGTCGGTTTTACTTTCACTCGCGCCTCCTCGTCAGAGATCGCCAAGATATTCTCACGTGATACTCCTCTTCCGGGTTATTCTACCCGGCTCTTCAATTCAGCTGCTCGACAATAAAAGGTCGACCGCAAGTCGCGATCTTTTTAATTTTCAATCACCTCATACTTATTATTAGACAGATACTTAGACAATAACCATCAAGGAGCGTTATACGCATCGCGACACGAAATCTCTTTGTCTTTTGTTGGAAGTTAAAATAACTCTGAAGTTCTGAAGTTCGCTTTGAGAGGAGACGAGGAATGAAGGCGAGGAGAAAGGGGAAAATTTCGTTTCAGCCACGGGAACGGAAGGTAATAGAAGAAAACTTCTCGCTGTTTTATTGCCTCCCTCCGCCGTTACGTCCGAGTAGATTTTGCCGGACTGACCGAGACAATAAGAGGAGGAGAAATGAAGAATAGCCTCGCAACAATCTTTTCGTCCGCGATAAAAAGCGAATTCCCTTCTTCGTGAGACCTTGACTATTGAAGCGAAGTTCTAGAAGGAATTCTCATACGAACAAACATCTTTCCCTACAAAAAAAAGGACGTCGCCTTCTTAAAGACGCAATTTTTTAAACGTGTAAATTTATATATGTCTCTTCAAATGACTATTTAAAAACAACATTCTCCATTTAATTATAAATATTGAAACAGATAAAGGCATATATTGCGTCTATCAAACCCCGAAAGTGTCTAATTCTACCCTTGACACAAACTCAAGTGTCAGGGATAGAATTAGATACTTTCGGGGAAATAAAGTCGATAAAAAGCCAGAGGACGAAAAAGCTTTTTATAGAGAGTCAATAAAGAAAGGCCGGGGGTCTCTCGTTTCGACGGTCAAGAGTGCATTTCTCTTAAAAACGCCACTTAATCTATAACAGAACACATTTTGTCACAACGTATCGAGGTACAACGGGCAATAAACCAAGCCGCAAACTTTTTCGCAGTTTATTTTCAACACATTTCGAGTCGTAGGTGATAAAATTATTAATCTTATTAAAAAATTAAATGTGCGTAACTCGCACGAGCTTTCTTTTGCAAGATTTTTTTGGCAATGTGCACGCAATGGCACAAATGTATTTTTGTTCGCGTTGTTTATTCATTCGCGTTTAAAGTATCGAACGATCGCGATAATAATTAGACGTTTTCAACTAGCAAGAGATATTTATTTGGACGGCCGCCAGAAAAGCTCGAGGTGTTGTCGTTAGCCTTCATGAATGTTTGAAAATAAATCTCTGCGATGGATGTCCGCGATGTTGTCTTGCCTTTTTATCCTAGTTTATTGATTATGCGCCGAAAAGAATAATATATGCGGAAGAAAAAATATCGTCAAGTCGAACGTTAACATCTGGAGATTCTCGTATTTTTTTTTTTCAAATTGAAACTTTAAATTGAAATTAATTAACTTTATTATTCCGTGAAAGAATGCAAATTGTCAGCGAGTATTATCTGGACAGTAAAGAAAGTAGGTTACTTTCCATAACACATTGGGCCGCGTTATGCAATATGGAAGTGGGTAAAACGTATCGTCGACAGACTGTAATTTGAAGAAAAACGTTTCGAAAACGTTAATCGATCAAAAATAGAATATTTCCAAGCGAGGATCTCGGGATGTAGAGCCGCTCTCATATTGCATAACGCGACAAAATTCCGGCTGCATTCCGTTATCACCTATAAAACACCGGGGCACAGCATATCCTCCGTGTGATGGGTGCAGACTCTGCTGTTGCTTTATCGATCGTCAATTCACTGAACTTCTATTTTTAGAAGGACCTTCCCTTCGTCGTTGAGCGCCGGCGACGCGAAATCCTGGGATTACTATGAAGAGGACAATCCGTCCGGAGTCCGGAGATGCCTCGGAATCACCGGATCTTTGCATCTTTGCGATCCCCAGATTTCTCCGCGATATCTCAATAATTCCTCGACTACTAACGCATTTGGACACGGAGGTCCGTGAATTTCTCAATTTTTTCACACCTCTCTTTGTTACACCTAATATCTAAAATCTAATACCTTATATACCGAATCGTTTCGAAATATTCATATCGAGAAATCTTCTCGGTGAGAATTGACGAACTGCACATAATTAAGATGAGATATGACCGAGTCGGACGACAAGACGCGTGGGGACTCGAGCTTTCTGTTACTTAATTTACGCATAATTAAGATGAAACGCAGCCAAGTCGGACGATGAGACGCGCGCGAACACACTCGGGAATTCTCTCTCGCTTAATTTACGAGACAATCGGCTTAACAAGAGCAATTTGAAGTCGCGCCAAGAATCGAGCAACGTGTGGTTTAAATCGCACTTTTAAGAGTATATATACGATCGATGACTGGAATCGATCGTTCCTACGGAATATTATATATATATATTATCGAGAGAGCACCCTGCACCATTATAAAATTCGTTCGGTAAAACGACGGAAAAATATACTTTCGCGTCGTTATCTGTGTAAGATGATATCTTTCCGGAGATATTTACCGCGTTACAACGGCGATTACATACTCGCTATAAACTTACATGAGGTCCGGCCGAAAGTGATGAATCATGGCGCAGAAGGCAAGCCCGTCTCTCCAGGAGGTGGTCATGTTTTGCACGTTTACACCCGGATAACCGTCGGTTATCCGACGGCACCAAAGCTCCAGCGCCTTCGTACCGCGTCTCTCACTCATCGTGCTTACGGGTTCCTTTTTCCCCTTTCTCGCTTTGCGAGAGAGACTTCCTTTAGCGGCCACGGACCTTTCTTTCACTCGGCCTGCTCCTCTATGGCCTCTATATCGTTAGTGCGATTACTTCAATAATACTAGTTTGGCTTCTGAAAAAGAGAAACAAATTTTTTCGCATGATAGATTTGCAGCTATAAATGTGCAGTTATTATTTGTTATAGTAACGAAATGATCAGAACGTTAAGTACATCCTAAGATTAATCCGCGATTCGGCTGCTGTTACGTGTAAATAAATATGAGATATTTTCCCAGACATTTCTCGCGAACGGTTTTAGTGTCACGGTTGTCGCGGTTAGACAATGTCAAAAGAAAGGAAAGGAAGAAAAAAGAGCGAGGAAGAAAGGAAGAAAAGCGGAGTGTCACCGCAAATCGATGGCGCCGCTCGGGATGATCGAGTGTGCGCTTTGTCGTAACGGGCCACGACGCCGCTCTCGAAAACTGTCGCTAGGATAGCGGGAGGAGGGGGGGGGGGAGATTGCGAGCTGTAAAAATCGCAAGCGCCGTTCGTTGACGGTTGGAGACCGAATGATGTTTTGCGCAACGTGAAAGCGGGAGGCTGCGCGCCGCGTGAGCAACGAGTGAAACCACACGCCGCATGCCGGGTCAAGCGTGAAACCGCGCGCGCGCGAGCGTATTTTACGCGCCGCATTCATTAACCCTTCGTTATTATTCTACGCGTCGCTTCCTCTTTAGTACATTGAAGAATCCGCGAATCGAGACAGTTCGCCGAAATCGATGTAAGGACACCGAGGAGAGGAGAGAAGAAGGAGGAAGAAGAAGAAGATATCGTAAACCGCGCGGTTGATATTTCACGTTACCGGTTAAAAATTCAGGAACCGACGCTTTATGTAATGGGAAAGCTGAGTACGACATAGAATATTTACAAGTCGGAAAGAAATCGCATTGATACTTTATTTTCACCTTTCTCGCGAATTGCCGAGTGGCAAGTCGATAAATGAGAAAAGGAAGAGAAGGTGGTTTCCGAGAGATCCATTCAGGGATCATCCTGCTTCTCGCTCTATACGTGTGACGTTCAGATTAATGTCAGGCTCCTTCTCCGGTTTTAGCGCAAACACGAAAGTGGACCAGCGACACGTCTAAATATGTGATTCGTAATTGCTTGAAAATGCAATAAAGCAGCGCTGTAGTATTACGCATTACGCGCGATATCATATGGTATATACGCGAAAAACTGGAACGGATAGGTAGTTAACGGGAAAGTACTCGGTCAATCTTCGCGTTTAGTCGAGTCCGACCGGTTTTCTACTAAACACGGCCTCCTATCTATAACAACGCTTGTCTAACTATTCCACGGGCCTATTTCGCGGAAAAAACGCCAATTTCCAGTTTTTGCTCGTAGCCTATACAGCGAAACGTTTATGGCTCGCAATTTCTGTTATTTGTCACGTACACAGATCGTAGAAGCAAAACCTCAGCTACAATATTTTATTGTCAACGCACTTTTTTCACTCTTCGGAACTACGCATAGGATTTCCACTGCTTTTGTATCATCTCTTCTTTTTCTCCGACAACTCCGCGACACACTTGTTATATCGACTTTCACCGGCGGATAAAAATCATTATACGTTTTATAGTCAGGAGAAGCCATCCGAGCCTCAATGTCCGCTTTTCCGTTCTCGGAAGAGGAGAGAAAAAAAGGGAGCTTCGACAAACGCTCGTGTCGGACAGTTTTTGTATAAATTACGATGTAATCAGGTTCAGATCAAAGCTTTAAAGTTTCCGTCGTGGTCGTCCCGGTAACGTCGAAGGATCTCGCCTTTCCTCCGTTGTTAGTCATTAAGCTCCTCGATTGCAACAGTATCCCACCGTTGCGCACCGTGATTAATGGTCCAGCCGTGAGTGAAACGTAAGTGCGCAGAAATAAGTAAAAGTTACACGCGGCCTTGTTCACTGTTCGCCAACAGCCGTGAGGCTGTAAAGGCCGCATTACAGGTGAGACCCGCCTGAGACAGAGAGGGCGGATGTTCCGAGGAAGTGAGGGCCACAGCCCTGACGGGCGCATAAACGAACGAATTTGTCTCCGGCCTCCGCAACCGGTTACCTTCGTGATCTTTTCAAAAAGTAGTCTTATAGACGTTTCGTCTCATCTGGTAGTGCGATTAAAGCTGATTGGTTAATGGATAACTATAATCGGCATCTTCCGCTGGCGACATCGTAACGCTTGATAGTCTTACCAGCGATTTTCTCGAGCCACTTAATCGTTAACGCCTGCGATAAGATCATTAAGGTGAAAACCGGACGGGCGCGCGTTATTTACGAGTCCATTCTAGAAAAATCAGGTGAGAATCGGCGGAAACAATTGGAGTGAAAGTAAAAAGTAAGATAAAAGGGAAAATGATTAAGCGCATGCGGGGTACTCCGCACCGAGATCGACCACTCATGTGAAGCAAAGAGAACTCGACAATTCGGCGGAGCATCGCTTTCGCGCAATTTAACGCAACATACCGCGCCCGGCTTGGCGCGATGCGTACTTTCGCGAAAAGCTAATATTTAACGTATGATCACGCAGTGAGAAGAAAAAGAGTATCGAGCGTGTCCGCGGGCTAAGCCCGAAAGCACGGCTTTCGATATCAAAGAAGGGTTTCGCCGTAGAGCGAGCCTTTCGAAAGACATCGATTGCCCGCAGCTCGGCAAAAGTGGAGGTGCATCTATGTGGCCCCGCGAGCGAAGCCGCGTTATCCCGAGTAAGAGAGACAGAGGAGAGACCTCATGAAAGATTCATGCCGGCGAGGAAGACGGCCTACGGCGTCGCGAAACACCTGCGGTAACCACCACTACGACATCAAGTTTCACAGGAGATTAGGATGTCCCCGATATTTTTACAGTTAGTCGCGTTTTGGAATTGAGGAGCGGACACCGCGGTGGTCACTTCCGACCGATATACATAGGACATCTTACGTGCCTCGCGTTTATATGTCTCGATCGACGACCGAGTGACACGGTTAAGGATAACTACGGAGACGTTTCGTATGAAATTGCGAGATTGACTTTCTCGCGTGAGGAAATCTCGCCCGGCGAACACAAGCGCCGGCTTCTTAATTTGCTCTACTTATTCACGGGTGTTCCCGTCCGTCATTACGTGAACTATCTAGAAGAGCAAATCGGCGTTCCTCGAGCATTTAACATTGCTGAGCGTTGTTTGCGAGTCGAACTGGCAGAAACGCAGGGCGAGAAACCTTGGAAAGCTTTCGTTTCAACAATCATTTGCTACACTGCATGGTCTCGCGACTCGGCGCAAAAGTGCGCGAAAGCACTCGCAATCCGCAGCCGCTGCTGATGCTGACTCTCGCGAAAAAAGAAATGTCGAATGTGCGATGCTGGACTGTTTACACAACTCTCTTCTCTAAATTCTAAATTTCTTCTCCAGATTTTCTCAGGTGGCATCGAATTTTTCGTCTCTAGCCATTATCGAGAGGATGAAAGTCGGATCTTGGACAAAACGTTAAATATCTGTTTTTCAGGATCCGACTTATGTACACGGTTAATTAGTTGAAAATCTGGCGCGCGTCAAAAACGCTTAACATATAGTTAACGCATCGTGTGATAATGTTTACGCGTTAATGTTCCTACGTGCTCGCGATTAATTCCACGGACACGATTCTGCTCCTCGAGAAAAGCGCAAGGGGAGTTGCGGGCTATTAGGAGGAATAGCGCCGAGAGACTTTCCAACACATATACCCCATTTGCCGTCATCTCCATGTCGTTAACGTCTACTTACGCCAAATTACGTGGTTAGAGAAACCGACATACAAATTCATTCAGTAAAAAGCGCTAGAAAAAAAATGGCGTGCTCGCCGCGACAAGAATCTAACGTGTACAACGTATCTTTTTAAACATATCTGCACTTTACAAGTAAAGAATCGTATCTCCATTATTAAAAATTTAGAGAAAACAGGATTTAAAGTTTATTTCTATAATAAATTTCCAATATGACTTTTCTAAACATTATATCTTAGGAACTAATAATAATGGACATAGATCCCCTTTTACTGTTATACAATGTAAATTGTATATTGGTATATTGGAAAAAGTATTACCTCTAATTTCGACAAAAACTCGAGATGCGATTCTTTACCTCTAATTGTAAGGTACAAATATAGGAGTTGATGAATATTTAGCGCGCTTGGGGACAATTATTCTTCCACAATCTCTATTGATTTGCAGGTCTTTAGCGTCGCGGATCCGGTATTACAAGGAACTCCTTTAATCCTTATAGAAATCCTTCGTTATCAACGACCTCACTGTGGATACGCAGATCCTCGAGTTGGTAATCGCACTCTCGCGCAGCGCTCGGCTCGTTGATAAACTCGCGTGTCCGTTTGCAACAATTAAGGATCGCACTTTAATGAGCGCAATCGTCCCAATCGCAAAAAGCGGCTAACGTTCCCGCTTGAAAATACAGTTGCACGAAGAAGAGAGTCCCCGTTCGTAGCGCAGCCGGTAGGGTGATCTGTGAAATTTATTACCGCGTCGCGGGACGGACTAGACGACAGCATTGATCATACGGATGCGTTTTAACGAGACGTATGCCTCATTATTATATGAGAGCGAGGTTCTTATTACATAATAAAAAGGATCTTTCTTCCCCATTTCCATCCTCGTATCCTGTTTTATTAGAATTCATGACAAGCGCAGTAGATCGGAATTGATCATCCCGCGTAAACCATCTCATGAAAAACGGGAGGAAACCGTCGTCGTCAAGAGAGCCCGAGCTTTAACGGCCAAGATTGGCACGGACGAAGACCACGGTTAAAGCGCCTTCATAAAGCTTGAAACGCGCGATCGTTATGATTTAACGATATGGATACAAAGTATCGTGGACGTAACGGAACAGTGGAGCGCGCCGTAAATTCCGGAGCTTTACGGCGAACGTACTTTCATGAAAGCGTATAAAGCGCGTCTATCTTTCTCGTGGAATCTAATGAGAAAAAAATCGATTCGAGGATCGTGCGAGAGGCTCGACCTTGATCCCGGTCGAACGAGGCAACACGTACACGGCACCATTGTTCGCCAATCGCCAAGATCACTTTTCCCTGTATCCTTTCTAAAAAAAGGCATATTAAATCGATACTCGCATCTCTCGAAGTCTTCTCGAAAGTCTCGAATTGCTTTGTTGGCTCTTTTCCGCGATGCTGATTGATTGTGTTGCTGCGCTAACTTCGTGAGCGGCTGTCATAGCATATTTTGACACAGTTGTGTGTAATATTAAAGCTAAATAGCGCGCGCGAAGCGCGCGTCTGTAATGTGTAGTCGTAAGAGAAAAGCGATCGTATATCTTCGCGCGGACTGAAGTCGGAGCGTAAGGAGGCGAAAAGAGGAATTGTAGAACTCGCGGCATATAACCGTTGCAACGCGCGTACTTGCCAAAAAGGGCGCAGAGGTCCCGAAGGGGCCCAAAATGATTGCGAGGGGCAATCAAGCACGTACCGTCGGTGGGAACGCCAGTTCCCTTTCCTTCCAGGAAGAATTTCAAGTTGGCGGGTAGGTGGTCACGCGATTGCGTCTTATACGTGAACGAGACGCGGACGGCGGAGCGAGCTCAAAGCGAACCTCCGCATCGGACCGAGTTAAAGACTACCTGTCCGAAAGCTGGTGTTGTCGAGAGTCTTTGGCTCGGCCGAGGTCTTCTCTTCCCTTAAAAAAATCCGCCCATCGGTCCATCGACCCATCGTGCGATCGGAGGAGCTGGCCCCGTGACTGAGAGCAGGCCGAGAATATCGCCTCGTATCGTTCTTGCCCATAAAGAGATTGTTTATCAACGACTACTTTTAGAAGCGGTGACTCACGCGGTTCACGCAGATACACAACGTCCCTACCGAACCTGTCCATCGTCAGCGTAAACCGCGGGGAGCCCTTGGCTCCGCCACGCACAAGCCTTTTATCTCTCATTTCCGCCGAACCGGGGTTTCCTCGTCGTCGTTTTGCTCGCACAAACGAGCCTTAGACGGGTTTTTAGCCGGCGTGACTCACCTTTTTCTACGCTTCGACGTGCGTGCAACGAGATTCGGCCGGTCACCGTGAAAGAACTCCCCGCTGGAGGAAGTACACTTAACTCGACACGTATCTTAACGGCGCTTCTCTAAACGTGCGAATGCATATTATTATAGAAAAAAGTGTTTGTGACTAGAGAAGAAAATTTTTGAGATACCGAGCGATCCAAAAATATCCATCGACGATCGAGAGAAGACTATTGTTTTGTCCGATTAAAAACTCTCTTGTTCAGATCGAGGAAAAAATTTATTTCGCACGCGAGCGACCAGATGGGAACCGTCTCGCTGGTTTATTTGTCGCAGGCGAGGACGGCGACCTCGTTTGCGCGACGTACGGGTAATCTTCTAGCTATATAGGGACGATACTCCGCGCGGCGTAGCGCACGTATGAATATGTATAGGATATTGTAATGGAACTGATACACACAGCTTGGCGCGGAATTGGCCGCGTCTCTCTCTCGCGCGATAAGATTTATCTCCCTAGAAAACCGATTGCGTCGCAACAGCCGCTAATGGATTTATCAGGAATGGAAATTCTGCCGCGGGAATACGAGAGTGTACAGTGTATCCCGGAGGGACGAGTCACTTAAGGAATCCATTACGAGGAATGGAGATTGCCGTACTGACGCGACGGACGCGGCGCGACGGAGGTGACGCGCTAGCAAATAGGCGAGGTAGAAACGCGCGCGCGAGTAACTCGTAAACTAAAAGGATAACGAGAATCGTGGCTGTAACGCGCCTGTAAGAAAAAAAAACCGGTATATTTCGTGGTCTCAAACGCGCAAGGTCGCTGCGAGGAGCGGGTTGAGACGGGCGCGTCCGAGCACTCCGAGCGCGTTACGAACACACGAGAGCCGAACAATATTCGGCACGGTGCGCTTCTATCTATTGTTCTTTCCCTCGCGTGCACCTACACGCGGGCGTGCGCGCGCGCATATACGCGTGAACCGAGGATACCGTGGGAACGGGCCCTGGCATAACAGGTAGGAAGACAATCTCTCTCTCTCTCTCTCTCTCTCTCTCTCTCTCTCTCTCTCTCTCTCTCTCTCTCTCTCTCTCTCTCTCTCTCTCTTCCTCTTTTACCGTGGTTCATCACGCAGCAGCTCAGCGTGCATCCGTGCGTGTACCGACCTTCATTAAATTTTTATGGATATTCTTATTAACAGTAAATACAAAGGATCAGCATGACCTAGGTGTCGTCGGGGAGTATACTACCTTAACAGCAAATGTATATTCTGAGAATGTTCAGAAAATATCGTAAAATATAAGATATTATAAGAATGTTCTCAGTATATTAAGACATCCTTATATAATATATATTCTATAGATATACAGAATATTAATGCTGTTAGGATAGTATCACCCACTAATACACTACTACTACTACTATCAACAGTAATCTCATCGTTTACATTCGAATACTTACGCAGAATGCAAGATAAAGATATAAAAACGATCTTCTTTGTTTCCCTTTCGTACGCAAGAGCACGTCGAGAAATGCGTAAACACGGTTATGAGTTATGATAAAGTGTCAGGTTGTATATACAGTGACATAATCGTGAAACTTGCGTAAATAGAACGTTTCGCGTCAGCGCTCAGCGCGAGAATGCGCGTTACGAAATGAACAAAATCGAACATCGGGGTCGAGTGTTAAAAATTGAAGCCTTTAATATTTAATTCCAACGCGCGCGGGACGCGCGCAGAGATCCTTCTACAACTTTATCGCCTTCCGCGAAGTTACGCATTCAAGAGGAGGTCCGTTACTCACCTTACGTCACTGCACGACCAACTACTCCGCTCCTTTCTTCCGGAGCCCCGCTCTCTCTCCCGTCGCGCGTTGTCCACGTCTACGAGCACCGCGCCGTTACGCCATTTAGACTCGCTCCGGGGTTCCTCCCACTAGTTGAATGCAAACCTGACAGTCGCGACCGCGAGCGCAGCTTGGTTCCAGCCCGAAGTGGCTACGTGCTACGTGCGTGTCGTGCGTGCGTCGTACGTATGTACGTGCGTGCGCGCGCGCGCGCCCGCGCGCGGATCACGACCGACGCTCCGCAAACAGCGCGCACACAGAACGACGTTCCTAACCTCAACCTCAACCTCAACCTCGACGGCGCCCCGTGACGGTGATCGTGACGTGACAGGATTTGCGCTTGGTCTCCGCGCGGGGTTTATCACGCTCTCGGGTATAACGGCCTCCTCCTTGCGATGCGCGCGAGAGTAAAGCGACTCGAGACGGTACGTTAACGATAACGCGCGCGTAATATCGCGTTCACGGCGCGCGCGCGTTGCTGCGAGTGCTGCGACCAGCTGCGACTGAGACGCCGCGCGCGGCGTGCACAGTTTTAACGTGACCGGAGTACCGGACACCGGACGGCGATGGCCCTGTCCTCGTCGCGCGGAGCTCGCTTTCGCTCTCGCTCTCGCTCACGCCGCCGAGTGCCCTACCCGCGAGACTGCAGGCGCGTTTAGATTAGATACTTACATTCGCGAGACTCGTTTCTCGATGCGTGACTGGTAGCTCTATCAGCGTTATCGAGTGTATACAGACGTCGGATAGGGTAATTTGAACGCTGCTAGCCGAATATACATTCCACGTTTTTCGTCCATGATTAATCTTCCTAGTTCGATCGTCCAAATCTTAACTCTTTCCGAGTATAATACCTATTAGTAACAAATTCACGGAAATGTTTTGTTATCGGTAGAAATCAGAAACCGCGCATCCACATGATAGATAGCCCGCGTGATAATGAGCTGTCCATGATCTCCGATGCCTGCTCATATTTCGCGCGTTATCTCGTTAAATTACGCGATATATTTGTTGCTCATCATCTCTCAGACAGATATGACGCAACGCTCCCCAGAGAACATTATGACGTCTTTAAAACTTATAAACGTTTTATTTTGGACATATTGTAAAATACAAATTAATAATAGGGTAACTCGGGGGAATATGCCAGTGTGGGGAATATGCCACTCGTTGTGTTTAACAAAGCTACGGCTAAAAACGCTCTTGTAAATACCATGAAATTGTTCATAGTTCTATCTCTGATGTTTTACATAAGTTTTGTTTATTTCCTGGCAGTATTATAGTTTTTATTTTAATAATATTATTGAAATTCAAAGAAAGTAATAAAAACACATTTTTTACACGTTTTAAAACACATGTTTTAAGGGGCCTTTTCATGCTGACGCTCGACGCTTGATTTAGGGCGTCAAAACTGGTCACGTGACCAACTTCATCGGTAAGAAGGCGAAAGAGCATCAAATATGCGAGCGTCGAAACAAGCAATTGACTGAAACGAGCGTCAAGCGTCAAAGCTGAACACAGTTGAGCTTTTGCCATTTGACGCTGGAATTAAAAAGACTGTCACGTGACCTATCACGTGATCAAGTTTGACGCCCAAATCGAGCGTCGAGCGTCAGCATGAAAAGGCACCTTTAAACAATAATGCCTCAAATGTATACAAGGAAGACTAAAAAGAAAAAAAATGTAGTTAAAAAAAGTGTAGCTGACAGTTATAAAATTTAAAGTTATACAATTTACAAGTTTTAAGATTTCAAGGTTTTTTAAAATTTGTAAGGTTTAAGGTTTTAAAGTTTTTAAGATTTATTTTTCATTTTAATTTTAATAGTTGCAATCCAATATTATAATAATTTTATATATAATATTACAATTTAATTTTAAAATATTATTTTTTATGTTAAAAACTATTTGTACTGACTTATTTTAAAGATTATTTGTACTGTTTTTATGATTGAAGTAACTTTTGAAGTTAAATTACTACATATTTGTATGTAGTATATTATTTTATACTATGTAGCATTGTGGCATATTACCCATATGGTTGGGTAATATGCCATTTTGCAACACTTTTGTATTTATTTCTTTTTAATAGTAAACAATCAAAATATTTTATTAAAATCATGTACAAATGACAGATAAAAGAAGAAAAAAAAGGAGGCTAGTATGCAAAGATACTTCAAAAAGAAACAAAAATAGAAAAAAAATTAATTTTTTTAAGTGTGGAATATTCCCCCGAGTTACCCTACGAAAATGTATTAACAAGAAGGAAAATACGAAAAAAAAGCTAGTGTTGCTTGTAGTAATTAATATGCTATCCTGCTATCAATTCAAAAGTATGTCACTTTATTATAAGAGTGGACTTCACGATATAACTGACACAAATTGCGTGCTGTATACCGTGATTTATTTATCATATTCTTATACTACCTTTCATCATATTTTACGCGAAACGGATCCTATCAAAACTCATCTATCGGTCGAATAATGCAACATTTGCATATATAAGTCTTAAAGATGTTATGAGTAAGACGTCTTTAAAAAACATCAAAGATAAGACGTCTTAAGGTATCTTGAATAAGACATCTTAAAGACGTCAGAAATAAGACGGTCTTCAGACATGCATGTTGTCTAGGATCCGCTTCTAGCTCCGTGATGTCACGAATTCTTTCCTGACTTGAAATTCTAACGGCGAAACATAGATCTCTTTTACAATTTGCATAAATTGCCAAAAAGATGAGATGCCTTTGTGCCCGCATGAACCCCGACGAAAACTCGTTACGCCGGCAGCGTCGGCCAGGTGTTACCAACGCATAATATGTACAATATATACCAATATACCTTTGAATCGACAAAAGATAGAGAACAGTCCCCTTTGCAGGGGTACTTTTCGAGGGAGCGCGTAAAAGCGAAGAAGAAAAACCGGCAATTGGCCCGTTTCGGACGAGGGTTCGATTAAATATCACTTTCGCCATCGTCAATTACGTTTGCGCTAAACATGCAGAGTATAACGAACATCTAATCTAATCCTGCGATCTTAGCCGTCCGATCGATCTCACTTCGCGCGATTGTGACTCGTTGTCGCGGTATGCTATGTCGTGCGTGGTAGTCCAAGATCTCAGAGCTCCCAGACGTAACTTATTTTGTGACAGACAAAATGTGCGGGACATTGAATAGCGATTATATGAACTTTGAATACCTGCGTACCTGCAAAGGTGGTTAGACGGCCGATTTACAGGTACCAGGTGAGAAAAAGGTAAGTAAAAATAGGACTAACTTAACTTAAATTCTGACGGCTGATTTTTATATATACTTTATAAAATATTATTACAAAATAATATTCAACACTGCCAGACACTTTTCGCCGGCCATAACTTCCGCCAGACGCTTTAAAGCTCCCAATAAAAAAAATGAACTTTACTTACATTCTGACGCTTGATTTTTATATATGTTACTTAGGGGACTATTTTAAAACTATATGTGCTTAGCCAGACAAATCGTAAGGGTCAAACATCCTCTCAGACACCAAAGACATTCAGCCGTGAGTATGAGCGCGAGGGTACTATGCACGCGTTTTAGAGCGAGTGAGATATCTATGTGAACTGATTTGTTTTTTTTGTGAATAATAAGTTGATTATCAATAATTATTCATTTAAAAGTATTTTACTGTCCCTTAATCGTCCTGGTCATCATCGTTAGGGTCAAAATTCAAAAATCTAACCTAAGTTGTAGCTTTATATCTTTTTCACAAAATTATATTATCTAACTTAACTCAAGTGACATGTATCTAACTAAAAAGTGGTAGCTTTATATCTTTTTCACAAAATTATATTACCTAACTTAACTCAAGTGACATGTATTTCAAAAAAAAGATGTGAAATCTTTATTTTCTTCTTCACAAAATTATATTACCTAACTTAACTCAAGTGACATGTATTTCAAAAAAAGATGTGAAATCTTTAAATTAAATTGCGCCAATTGTAAAGAGAATATGTATATTGCTTTGAAAGATAATTGTTATGCAACTACTTTAAAGAAATAAAACCCAAGTGGTATCTTCGTATTCCTATTCAAGGATCTTCTTATTCTAAACTCAAGTGATAAGAGCTTCTTAATTCTCTTTAACAAATTTTTAATATTACAAAGAATTATTTTAATTACAAAGAATTAAAGAAGTAACAGAAGAAGTGACATAGATATCTCACTCGCTCTAAAACGCGTGCATAGTACCCTCGCGCTCATACTCACGGCTGAATGTTTTTGGTGTCTGGGGAGATGTTTGGCCCTTACGATTTGTCTGGCTAAGCACATATAGTTTTGAAATAGTCCCCTAAGTAACATATATAAAAATCAAGCGTCAGAATGCAAGTAAAGTTCATTTTTTTTATTGGGAGTTTTAAAGCGTTTGGCGGAAGTTATGGCCGGCGGAATGTGTCTGGCAATGTTGAATATTATTTTGTAATAATATTTTATAAAGTATATATAAAAATTAGCCGTCAGAATTTAAGTTAAGTTAGTCCTATTTTTACTTACCTTTCTCACCTGGTACCTGTAAATCGGCCGTCTAACCACCTTTGCAGGTACGCAGGTATTCAAAGTTCATATAACACTACTCAATGTCCCACATTTTGTCTTTCACAAAATAAGTTACGTCTGGGAGCCCTGGGATCTTACTCTATGGGTTGAAGTCAGTCGTTGTAAATCGCTTACGCGACACGCGACATAGCCCAGTCAATAGAGCCCGAAAAAGCCGCTGAAATGGAATTAATTCCGGGAAGCGATTTTTTCTTTGACTGTTTTAGAGGGTCATGGGTAGTCTAAAACCGGATTTTCGGGATTTTAACCCTGGAGCGTTACCCGCCATTTTGATTAAAAGGGTGATTTTGTAAATATCTCGCTTATTTTCAACTTTAGAGTGAAAGTGGTGATAACCAAACTTGTAGAAAATTTAATACTCTGCAATTTTGATCCTTATTATTTTTCACCTAGGATCGATATGAGTCTTAGACTCGAAAGTAGGAAGGGGAGGGGGGGTAAAATTTTATTATTTTCTTTTAATTTTTTGAATAAGCGCGCCATAAACTCTACCCCCGTGGTGATGTGGAAAAGATGTTTTTCATTGTACCAAGTAAATTTAAAAAATAAAAAATAATAATAAAATTTTACCCCCCACTTTCGAGTCTAAGACCCAAAATATCGATCCTAGGTGAAAAATGATAAGGACCAAAATTGTAGAGTATTAAATGTTCTACAAGTTTGGTTATTACCACTTCCACTCTAAAGTTGAAAATAAGCAAGATATTTACAAAATCACCCTTTTAATCAAAATGGCGGCTAACGCTCCAGGGTTAGAATCCCGAAAATCCGGTTTTAGACTACCCATGATCCTCCAAAACAGTAAAAAAAAAATTGCTTCCCGAAATTAATTCCATTTAAATGTCTCTATTGACTGGGCTAACAGGCATAAAATCCCGCGAGCTATTGGAACGCGCGTACCGGTCAATTGTTGATCCTTCGCGTTTCGTCACTCGAGACAATCGATGATCGGCTGACACGTTTGTCGGCCGTTCAACACATAACGCAGCATCGGCTGCGAAATATCACTGCCGTAATAACACTCGATCTCGCGCGGTTGCAATTTGTCGACCGCTCGGTAGCCTTCGGAATCGCGCGCGTGTCCGTGTCGTACGGGTCGTACGTACATGTCCTTATTCTTCGCACGCGTGTAAGGCGCGTTATGGTTTTTGACTTATTCTTAATACTCTTCAAGAGCATCGACAAGCGCACTTGAAAATTATGCGTCATTCGTAGTTCGAAATTTGTAATTCGTTATTCGTATAAAATTCCCCAATAGCGTAGCCAGGGGATGAATCCCTTCCTCCCCCCCCCCGAAATTTTGGAACCATATATGATAATGAAAGATTGAAAGCGGAGAGTGCGACACCTCACTGTAATGATAATTGATAAGATGGCATGTATGTCGCACCGATGACACGAAGTACGCAATCTTTTTAAAATGCTCACCAGACATCTATTATAGTCCTTTCAGTAAAATGACTTTTGGTTTGATTCAGATGTACAAAGATATCTAAATTATTTTACGCTGTATTTTACTATCTTTTCACTGTAAAGTGTAAAAAGACGTAGCTTCCTTCACACATACAACATCAGCCCTAAATAATGTACGTGTACAGCCATCTAGATAAATACAAAGGCATACATTAAATAGGGATTTCTTGCCTAATACTATTATCTTTGAAAGTATTGTAAGTGTCTTTTAAGGAATTTAAGTACAACAAAATTCAAGAAAAAAATTCTTTTTTTTTCAAGCTTATTTCGGAAGTTCACTAGTTACTACCTTTATACATATATATAATACGCGCCAATGTTACATTGCAGTGTTAAATCTTTTCAAAAATATCTCCCTCCGAAATCAAATCTTAGCTACGCCCCTGCCCAATAGGGTAAATGCGGGCATATTTGTCGAGTTCGCGTTTGTCGTTTAAAATTCGTGCCAATTCGCCAGCGGCGCAATTTTTTTGACGAAGTCAAAAAGCGCGAATCATCGCGAATTTGCGCATAGTCTAGCTTGAGAAATCGTTCGAATCGCTAAAACAAACGACCTTCCACCCGGGCGCGATCGATAAAAGCTGCTCTATGCCGCTCTAATTCTCGCTACCGGAGTGCTCTTCCGAGGCCCCCACGGCGATTCCCCGTTTTCTCGCCGTCCTCGTAAGGAAGAGGAAGCGGACAACCTAACAACCTTTGATGCCCGGATCGGGCACTCGATCCCGTCGCGATTTCTTTTACAGGCTATAGCTTTCGTTTTCTGCAATTTTGTAGTACGTGACGCACGGTGACCCCGTCGATCGCGTTTCACCACGAAACGCGGCTCGTGTCGCACACTCGTACGGCTCGTACGCAGGAACCGCCACGTGACCGTGATCGGTAAAGCCATATTGGCCGAGTAGTCCAGTCAATGTAGGAAAACACTTGAAAATTTTTCCTTGAAGCTTTCCGCCCTTTTGAGTCGCCATTTTATAATGTTGAAAATTTTACTTCAGATTCGTATTCAGCAACTTTGAAAACACATTACCTATGAATTTTATGATTATACATTTAACATTTTTTAAATTATAATCACTTTTTCACATTTTTCTTAAAAAAGTCGATTTTTTTCGTTTTTTTTTCCAAAAATAGGTAAGAGCACATGAAATAAATGGGTAAACTTTTCCATTTAAGGGTAGAAAAACACTTTCCAAAAGGTTTCAAGTGAATTCATTCTTCGAGAACAAATTTCCAAATAACGCATGTTTTTCGCCTACATTGTCGGGACCAGAGGTGTTGGAGCTTGGATCGAGCGAGCATTCGCCCGACGCGACGTGAAATCAAAACGAGGTTAATTAGCCCCCCCGGACAGGATAACAAGGTTAACGCAAAAACGTCTCTACGCGGAAATTCACCGTGATTTATCGTCCTGCGAATATCGTCTTTCGACGATAGGCCGCGCATATATAAGCGTTATTGTATGCCGCACGCGACGGAAGGAAAGCAGGCGCGATCGAGAGCGGGGCGGGGCACGACGCGAGGCGATTTTTAAAACCGTCACGGCTCGCAGAGCACAAACAAAAAAAATTAAATAAAAGAAGAGAAAACGACGCATGTTAAGCGAGAGGGACGAGAGAGTCCCGTTTTCCCGGGAAAACGGGGAGCTCCCAACGCGCCCCAGATTCCGACGTATGCGCGCGCGGCTCGATGCCCGCGCGAGAAAGCGGCCCATTGTCGCGCGTGGGAGTCCTCGGACTTGGAACGTTTACGCGCCCGTAATTCGTCGCAATTGCTTGGATATTCCGTCCGTAATTTCACCCATTTATCGACGCTTATTAGGTCCACGACCACTTAACACCACCGCCGGCAACTCCGACGTTAATTAACGTTTGTTCCTGAGGCGGTTCGCGCTCAGTCGTTGACGGATGCGTTCGCCCGGTTCGCCGTAATTGGGCGCTTCTTTTGGAAATGTGACTGGCATCACTTTTCGATAAATTAACGGGAGAGAAAACAAGAACGAATTCGCTAATTCGATTGCTCGCTATCGGAGTCTTTCGATTCTCTACTATCGGCGTAAATCGATTACACGTATTCGTGCGCTCGGACGTTCTAATTCCTACTTTCCGTAGCTATTTCGATCTAATGACTTTATATTCATTCTCGACTCGGCATGCAGTTCTGATATCGTATCGATTCGGCATCAAGATGTAGATAAAATTTAAAGGGTTAAGTACGTTTGACAGGCCTAAAACTAAGTCAAAATTAATTTTTATTGTGGAGTTTTTAATGTGGTAAAATTATATTTAAAAAAAAATAAAAATACATATCTTGTGAAATAGTCTTTTGAGAATATCTCCTGAAAGTTTCAATAAAAAATATCGAAATTGAGGTAGCTATTTTCTCGAACGGTGTTTGTAAAGTATCAGAGATACCTCCGCCTCCTCTCATGTAAAACTAAAAACAAACATTTTCCGTTAAACTAGAAACTAGATGAAGAAATCTAGTGCTTGTCAATTTTGAAAATATCTATTTTTCGAAAAATGGCAGCGATTTGTAGTGAAAAATATGCGATTTTTTACTAGGAAAATCAGAATCTTCTTTTTTTATTAAAAAAACTAAATCATAGATAAAAAATTCCTATAACAAGCATTATTAGATTATTGTATTAAAAGCTGTAAAAAATGTCATGCAAATCGGTTCATTAGTCTCCGAGATATTTTTAATATCGATTTTTCAAACACTGTTTCGAGAAAATAGCTGCCGGGACCTCAATTTTTGATATTTTTTATTAAAATTTGCGGGAGATATTCTCAAAAAAGTATTTACAAGACACGTATTGTCATTTTTTAATAAAACATAATTTTTTCTACAATAAAAATTCGTTAATTTCGACCTAATTTTAAAGCTTGTCAAACGCATGTAACCCCTTCAAGCATTTCGAATTCGTATCATGGGCGCTGTTATATAGCGCGAGGGACGAGGAGGACGCGTTTTCCCAATATATATGCAAATATACGATAATTTCGAGTAAATTAAAGTGATGTTTACATATGTAACTTCAAAACCTTAATAAGTTAAACTTTAAACTATATTGCCTTTATGTATTATTTATGTATTTATTTATACTTATGCTTATTTTTTAATTTGCAAATTCTCTCCAACAATTTTTAGCTAACGGCGCGGCGCCAGTGCTAGAGCGACTCGAACGAGAAAGAGCAGACGCGCGCGCGCGCGACGCGCTCTTGATAAATCGTAAAAGTTTGTTTCTCCCCATATTATATCGACCTAGAGAAAATTAAATGGATCAACTTGATCGTGCTCTGGTAAGATTGGAAAGTGCATAAATACATCGAGGACATTAAACAGGAATCGACGATAAGAGTAATTAATTGATAATAATTACAATTAATGACAATAATAATAACAATTTGAAAGGTAATGATCAAATATTTCCTTATCTCTTAATATCAGAATATGGCGAAAAAAACAGCGAATAAAAACGAATAGTCGTAACAAAAACGAGCAAAAACCGACGTCGTTAAATTTGCAAACACGCCGCAGTAATTCGTTAACACAACACATACAAAGGTGCGCGCAGCGCGCATACGAAAAAAGATCATATATTCCTGTACGTGTCTATACTTCTGTACATTCCTATATTGTCTGCAATGTCTGTACATGTCAGAAGACACGTGCTAGAGTAATTTGCCGATAGAATTCACAAGTACCTACTGTTTCTTCATTAACGACTAAGTTTCCCTTTAGAATGCTACGGTAATCTGATATAACAGACTGTTTCTCTTTTATAATATTATGATAATAAACACTCTTCCCTCAAACAATATTATATACATATATAAGGGGATCCTGGAGTGACAGCCGAACTCCGACGGGGTCGATAATTTTGACCGTTTTTTATGTTCCGACCTATATCTGTCCTTGTCTAACGAGATATTTGCAATATTTGCAACGCCATGTACACTGCGTGTGTGTACATGCATAAAATCAGTTGGATGAAAAATCTTTCTTATTAGGCTTTCAATCTTAGTTTCAATGGTGCTACGCTGTTCCTTGATTTAGTCCGAGGTGCGGGACATTTTCGATTTGTACACGTAAGCTATATAATTTGTATATAAGCGAACATTTCCTTGAAGTGACAGCTCTAGGTACAAAAGGTGCAACACCAACTATTAGTTTTAAATATATTTTTCTCAAGTTTTTAGTCTTAAATTTACTATCTCGCACATGATTTCTGTACGCACTTTAAATGTGTAAACGGGTTTTCCATTCTGTAAAGTCAATTCAAAGAAAATTGGTCCAACTGAAATGTCGGTAATTGCCGTGACTCCAAGATACCCTAAGCCCTAAGGTCGAGGGATAATAATTTAGGGAAAGCTTCTGATTTTTTACTAAACTAGACATCACAGACGCGCGGTTCGCGTGCGCTATTTAGCTTTAATATTACACACAACTGTCAAAATATGCTATGACAGCCGCTTACGAAGTTAGCACAGCAACAGAATCAATCAGCATCGCGGAAAAGAGCCAACAAAACAATTCGAGACTTTCGAGAAGACTTCGAGAGATGCGAGTATCGATTTAACATGTTTTTTTTTAGAAAGGACTAGACATCACAGACGCGCGCTTCGCGCGCGCTATTTAGCTTTAATATTACACGCACAACTGTCAAAATATGCTATGACAGCCGCTCACGAAGTTAGCGCAGCAACAGAATCAATCAGCATCGCGGAAAAGAGCCAACAAAGCAATTCGAGATTTTCGAGAAGACTTCGAAAGATGCGAGTATCGATTTAACATGCCTTTTTTTAAAAAGGATACGTAAATAGATACTTCGGAAATAACGTAAATTTCTCCCAAAAATGTTTTAAACAAAAGTATCGAAAGAAATATAAAACGGTGACCTTTATGTGTAAATGTACATGACGTAAGTCGTAAACTATATTTTTCAGTACTGACAGTGAATATAGAAACGTAATGTATGTCATTTCAACCACTTTGTGATACAAAATATTCATATATATATATATATATATATATATATATATATATATATATATGCATATGCAACAACTACATTGAATAAAATTATAATAATATATATAAAGAAGCATTAATTTTAAATAAAAAAACGGAGAAATTAAAAAATATGATACAGGGTAGACCGGGTCGAAGTTGTCATTATTTTTTCGGTGCCGATTTTTAATAACAAAACAAATAATTTTAGTAAAATGTGATATACCATTGTAAAGAGTGAACCCTTGGCTACAAAATTTATAAGGACATTTTTGGTCTATGTCGCTTTGTTCAACTAGCATAGAGTGAAAACGACAAAGGTGCAAAAATTGAACTGTCAAAATCATTACTCCATTCGGCGGAATCGTTACTCCATTCTCGGACTGAATTTCAAATGAAAGTTCATAATTCCAATCATGAAAAATGATAGGATACATTTTATTAATTATTTTTTAATAGAAAATGGAAACATTAATTAAAAACACGATGACGGAAAATAATTACAAGAAAAGCGCACACACTTATATGCCCTATGCTCGCACGAAATGCATTGTTTCTCGTCAGTTCTATTCTATCATCTCTGAGCACACGCAGCACATATTATCCAAGTAAGTACTCGCGGAATCCAATCACTGCTACTTCTTTGACTTTGATTTTCTCCCGAAGCCTCCATGATATGGCTTGGTGATGACTTCGCCCCGGACACAGATTTTATGTTTGATCACTTATGAAATATTAGAAATCAACGAAAATAAAAAAAGTTTTATTGGATTCGTGTTCAGCATGCATTACTCTTCAGAATCACATCTCAAAAGATTCGGAAAGAAAATAATATTTTAAATATTTAAAATTTTCGACGCGCAAAAAATTTTACTTTTAACCTCCAAAAACACGTTTGTCTTAAAGATGTATGTCACTTATGTCAAAATAACAGGCTAAAGCTGAAATTTACAAAAATTGTGCACTTATATATCCCAAAAACCTGTGTTTTTGCGATCGATTGTCCGACCCGTTTCTGAGATATTTGCTTTAAAAGTTACAGAAATTGTATATATATATAGATATGCTTCCCATAAATATCATAATATGTATCTCTGCTCATGTACGGTAAAAATGAATGAAATTTTTATGGTACACTTCTATATATGACATCGAGAATTGCAATTACGGTTTTTTAAGATTTTCTGGTTATATATATATTTTTTCAATTTTTTAATGATTTATTTAAACAATATCAAGTACAAAAATGAGACAAAATTGCAATTTTTACGCTTTTTCTGTCCCAATGATACCATGTTGTTTATGAATAATTTCTGAGATTAGCTCTACACTGTTTAATCAAGAAAACAAAATTATACTACATATAGCTATCTGACATACATCTTTAATGAAAACACAACATGGCATATAATCTTACTAAACTCCGTTGATTTCATGGTCATCATTGTGTTTACAATATTAATGGCGAGTTCACACAACATACAGATTTTGAGATAATTGTATTGACGACTCCTCTAATGTAAAATAAGAAATATCTGATATATAAGATAAGAAATATCTCGTCAAATATTTATTTTTGGATTATTTTACCCTAATATTTTTATACGTAGAATGACGAGAGGAATGATTTGCATTAAATAAAATTACATAATTCCATTAGAAAAATTTAATTGACTTTGATATGACCTTCGCAGAGACACCCAAGGTCAAATAAAGGTTACATTTCTTTCAAAACCAAGCAACTTTTGTTTAAAACATGTTTTTTGGAATGTGCTATTTCCGAAGTATTTTATTCCATGATTAAAAATGAGACACCGTGTATGAGCGCTACAGTTAATATTTTCAGCATTTGCATGGAAAAAATCATCTTCTGGTATCTTGAATAAAAATCCAAAAAATGAAAAAAATGGGTGTGTGACACTTAAAAGAGGTTACTCTAAGATTGATACAAGTTGACAATTATCTGATCCAAAGATCTTAATCCCTTTTTGGAAAATTTTAAATCCTGTTTCTGATGCATTTTCGAAACTACGAAACTTGATATTTGAAAATTTTACTGATCAATCTACGTGAACATGTCTATTTATATTTCTCTTTCTTTACTAAATTCTTTAGAATTGAATAAATCGCCTAGTAATAACTAATAATAAACCAATAAATTTTGGGGAAAGCAAGAGAATGTTCATATCTTCTTCGCGGGATCTTCCAAAAGCAAAAGGCTTTCGCGTTCTTTGGAATTCGACCGACAACTCGAGGTATTGTTAGCACGTAACTTCTAAAAGGTCAGAAGAGACGAGCGGACACGCTTCGCGGAAACGTCGGCAGAATCGATAGTAAAAGGTAATGCGGGTCTCCCTAGCGCGGCCTTCTTGCTCTATCGTAATTGCGCTAAAAGTCACCGCGTGTTCCATCCATGTTATTATAATCCTGCGAACGACAAGTGAATCAACCCGGCACCGCGACTCATATACCCTTGTAATGTTCATGCTGTATCCGGATGAAGTTTCCGCCCCATCCCCTCTAATTTCGAACAAACACCTAATTGACTCGGAATCGTGGCTCTAAATAAACGAGAACCGATCGAGCCGTACATTATTGATAATAACTCGGTACTTGCTGCAACGGGCTAAGTCTTAATTAAATTTCTACGCATGAATCATAAGCGTGCAAGCGCGGCTTATTGATAGTGACGGTAATAGAATGCACTTTACACGTAAGAAAATGGCGACTGAGCTAAAGACTGAGAAATACGAGCGGACACTGTCGGCGGCGCGAATCTGATAAGGCTAATCGCGGCGAAATGAAAAGCCTCGAATAAATCGGCCTCGGGTACTTAGGCTCGCGTAAGGCTGTATAGCGCGATAGATAAAGACATGCATTATTCCGCCGGGCTGAGTCTCTAGTCTGTGAAAGTCGGAGCGTACTTTCAGACGTCTCCTCGGACGTTTTAAGATCTCGAGGCCCGATAATCGCCAGAATAATTCGCCACTTTTTACGAAATTAAGAGACGGCTCCGGTTCGCCCGTTGCAACCAAAGCGAGGCACACGGCAGCCGCGCGAGAGGCTGTCGGGAGCGCAGAGGTCCGCCTGGCTTTCTCTACTTAATCGATCATGCGTCGTAACACGCGGCGCGGCTATAGCCCGATATAGTTGTCCCGATTTCATCCAGTTCCAGTTCGCGCATAATTTATTAAGAGCTGCCTGGGAACATAAAACATATCCGAGGAAGTAATCGGCGTGCCGGCAGACCGCCCGGCCGCGCCGGCCGGCCGGCGAATAGAATCGTTATCGCGGTCGATTTCCATGCATGCTGTCGCTCGCGCGCCGGACGAAATTAGAGCAAACCGGAGCATACGTTACAACAGAACGCAAGCTGTGCGTGGCTCTCTAATCTGTTGGTCAATTCGCGCGCGATTCAATTGGAAGAGCATTCGCGTATTCGAAATTTTCCTCGAGATTTATCGCCACGACTTTACAATGTCGAACCATAGATCTACACGAAAAAACGTCTTTCTTACGTACACCATTCGTTCCCATAAATAAGGTATTCCTCATATTCGTTTGCTGTGGTATGTTTTTTTCCGCCCCAATTGCTGACTCGCGTCTCGCTCGGTGCAGCTGGCGCGTTTCCGTTCCGGAAGTAAATTCAAAGGGCCGTTGTTGCGCTTCCGCGTGTCCGTATTGCGACAGCTCTGTACCCCGCATACTGTACATAATGCTACGTTTGTTATGTATCATTACCGTATGTTCGTTTGCGGGAAATGATACTGTAGCTTCAAGAAGATGTGATTTAAATTTAACTAGAACCTCGTGTATCATATTAAATAAAATTTAAACAAAACAAAATATGCATAATGCCATTTGTACATTTTGCGTGCACAATTTCGGATGCAATTACATTTCGGAAATATTTTTGTGAACAAATCGTAAATTATCCCGATCGCCAATCATCTATTGTCTTTCCCGGAGAAAATTGCACACTGGTTTTAAACGATAGGGACTGTGACAAATGGCAGATGCAAGGTAAACGAATAAATTTCAATTAACACGCTCGATGCTGATGAATGATCTTGCCTATAAACTTTAAATTTATGCAGATGATCGAACGAGATTCTTACCTCGATCAAGAGAAATTATTATGAAGACGTGATATCGGATAAAGAAAAAAAAAGAAGTACAGGCGAGGGGAATTGCGCTGAAAATCATCGGAAAATCTAACAAAGACGGGTCAACACAAAAATGGGTCAAGCGCGAAAAAATTCGAATGAATCAGCGCCTACCGCGATCGTCCTACGTCCACCGTTTTATTTTCGCCGAAATTACGACTTTCCGAGAAGATAGGCCTCGTGTTGCGATGGAACGAGCTTTACGAAGCGTAACTCGATACAACCAAGAGACTTCCACCCGTGAATTCCGAATAAAAGACACACCACTTCAAATTTTATTATCTATTTCAGTAAATGGATTTTTACTACGAAGTAGTAAGACCTCTCTCTCTCTCTCTCTCTCTCTCTCTCTCTCTCTCTCTCTCTCTCTCTCTCTCTCTCTCTCTCTCTCTCTCTCTCTCTCTCTCTCTCTCTCTCTCTCTCTCTCTCTCTCTCTCTCTGTCTTTCTCTGTCTTTCTCTGTCTCTTGACTCGACAAGAATAACGTGAACGATATGGATGATGAGTCAATCGTGATTTCATCAGCTTAGCTATAATATCGTCCTCCTTCTCGACGCGATCGTGTAAAACGTTGCTATTCTCGGAGAAAACCGAATCGCGCGGTGAAATCTCCTCTTGTACGCCGTTTCTATGACGACAAAATGGAAAGATATGTTCGATCGTCCAGTGCGACGAAGGGAGAATCCTTAATCTTTCTAGTCGCAAAGCGTGGTGGACCCTCTGAAAGACTCTTCTGGGTTTCTGCGTCTATGATAAATATCGATAAACAAAAGTCATTCGACTAGAATATTATCATTTTTCAAAAATCTAATGGTCATGTTACGTCTCCCGCAGTATATAATAAAATTGGTAGCTGTAGGGATATTGGAACTATAAATTATAGATAGTTAATTTAAATTTCATACGTGTTATCTCGCCTCATGTTATCGGTCAAATTTTTTGCGCAGGAGCAAAGCCACCCGTAGAAAATTAATTTCCTCCCTCCCATTACCGAAAGATCACAATTGATCGCTCCAGCGGAGTATGCAAGAATTCGTTAATTAAGATTTAAATCATGTTCCAAAGTAGAGCGAATGTCTCTCAATCAACTTGAGCCTCAATAATCACGAATGGGCTGTTACATTTTCAACAATCGGCGCATACTCGAGATTTCGTCTTATACAGAGTGTGTGTATGTGTGTGTGTGTGTGTGTGTGTGACCCTATTTTTAAACTGATTTTATCTTGAGGAAATTTCGATCAGACGTTTTAATATAAAGTATTCCGTAATGAGATTCTGTAAAGCTACATCATATGCAATATTAAACTGAAAAGATCCAACGTTATCTGAATGATAATACATAACCATATGCGTTGCAAATTATTTCGTGACCTGTGTACTAGTGTTATACTTTTATACCCGGAATTTCCCTTCTTTCGTTCTGTTCAACTGTTACCTAAAACTCAATAAAAAATGTCGCTGTTACAACATATATACTTTTCTAAAACTTATAATATTCGATGAGATGGTATCGCAATTTATATACTTCTTCTACTTGATAATGACACCTGATCGCAACACTGATATGGCCAACATTAAACTGTGGTAGTGTGGTATACATGAGTACAAATGAGGGATGTTGCAACACTAATTAGATGAGAATTAAGAAATGTGTGTTAATGAGTGTGCGTAATGTGTTACTATGTGTGAATGTCCGCAGGGTTGAACTCGAGTCCGTAGGTTCGTTAAACCCAAAGGATTGTGCGAATCAATCCTCCCTGCGGGAGCAAGGGATATACTTATAAGTTATAATTGTTACCTGCAACTCATATGTACCAAGACTTAGTCCACTTTCTTACTTCCTCTATCTAATGCATATATATATATATATATATATATATATATATATGTAGATGGTAATGCATAAAGTTATTACAGTGTTTAAATCATGCATTATACGCGCTGTTAGAGCTGGGAAAGTTCGAAAATTCCACGAGAATGGCGGTCCATTAATAGCAAGAGATATTTTCTCGCTATGGATGTTTAGACCAAAAGACCAAAAGTAAGTGCAAACCATGAGCGCTCATAAGGGAGGGAGCAAGGAGAGGACCCCTGGATTTTAATTTTTTTCAATTTAGAATAATTTTATAATTGACAACTAGAATTTTTTTTTGAAATTCATCCACACACATACTATCTCAGAAAAAAGAATCAGAAAGAATTTATAGACACAATTAAAATAATTAATAACTTCTGTCACATAAAAAACTTTAATGAAGAAGCTGAAATATAGAAATAGATGCTTTTTCAAAACTGCTCCCCCTTGAAAAAAGTTGTAAGGGCGCCCATAGTGCAAAAAGTCGCAAAATTGGTCAGATAATACAAACGAATCGTAAAATTTAACTTTATCGCCATTTTGACGAGAGCTGCAGAAAGAATAATATTGCGAACAAGCGTAACCATCATCGCTGGCGTGCTTGCAAAAAAAAGCGCAAACGCCGCGTATCGTATAATTATATGCATATTCGTTCGTTCGTAATTTGACGGCACGCAAAGGTTTCCGCTCCGACTCGGTCACGCGATTGGAAACCAACCCGCGGAATATCCTAACATCAAAGAACATCCCGCGCGGTATCCGTGTATTCCCTAAATTGCCGCAACATCGTTCAGCAATTGGAACAAAAATTTAGCCACTTGAAGCTCTCTGAGCCTCGTATCCCGCTCGGCCTCCTGGCGAGTGGTGGAACGGAAAAGACTTCGTCGAAAATGTCCAGAGTACAAGCGGTCGCGTTGGCTGCAGGCAATAATGTCAGACTCGCAACAGAAAATGGAAACGGTTGCGGGTGTCGATCAAGGGTTGATGTGGGCAAACAAAGAGGAGAAGGATGAGACGGAGGAACGTATGGCGACCGCTTCATCATCGTGTCGAGAAATCAAAACACGAAGGACATGGCGATGGAAAAACAGGGAGCTCCCGCGTGTATAGCGCGCGGTATGAATTAAACATACGCTGTTCGCGATCCGGGCAACGGAGGTTGAGGCAAGGAGCGACGCCGAGAAGCGTCGCGTTGGCAGAGAGATGAAGGGAGGAATGAAAAGACAACTCGGTGAAATTGGAGTCGTACGAAGGAAAAGACGGAGGCGAAAGGCGAAGGGGAGTGCAGGGTGTACGTGTTGAGGCGTTGCTGAATTGTCGGGCTCCTACACTAAAATACTACGCACTAGAAAGTATTTCAATGAAACGAAATATAAATATGCATGTACGCGGCTTGCGTAAACTTATACCGTAAACTTATATCGCTGCCTCTCCGATTGAAACCATCAATGTTCTTGGTTCGATTTCCATTATCTATACGCTTCGGGTAAAGTTCGCAACTCGTGTGGAGCGTCTTATATCGACTCCGATATTAGTTATTCGTAGCACCCACCCTAACCATGGGCCTGTCCAACGACTGGAAGGACAATAGCTGGGAGTTTGCGAGGACCGACCCGAAACTTGGCTCCGACATCCAACAGTGGAACTCGAAACTCACCCCCATGAGCGAACACGTCCGCGACGACCTCGGTCCTCACCCGCCACCATCCAGCCACCACTCTCGCGTGATCGTTCGCCTTCGGCTATCTCCGCTGATGATCGGTCGCGCGCAACCCTCTCCAACGAGGCGGACAGGATGACCAGGGAAAACGACCAGCGTGGAGAGGGTGCGGCCGAATGCGGGGAACGACGAGGCCAACGGTTACAAGAGCGATATATGGCCCGCGGTTTTAAGAGCGATGAGAAATGATACAAAAGTCCCGCGGAGAGACAGAAGGGAAAGGAGGAAAGATGTGCGCGCATACGCATATTTTTGGATCTTTCCTCATCCCTTTCTGGTCCGCTCGCTGGTATATGCGTAATAGCGTGCGTTTGTACTCAGAGCACATAGAGCCGTGACTCTCCCAACACGCCTCGGGCGAGAGGGAGCGCACGAGAGTAGGAAACAACCATAGTCAGACACACGTATGTACATCCTTTCGCATGTGCATACATAGATACTCCGTATAAACTCCCACATACATATGTGTAGGTACAGCATCGGCGGAGGGCCCCAGTGCGCCACCAACGAGTTCCCCGACTATTCCCCTCTTCCCGAGCTAGGTCCTTCTCGCTCGACCCTTCAACCGTCTTCTCGCACTCCTCTCTTTCGCGCGCATGTTTTCCGCGTGCTGGCCCCCTCTGACCTACCCGTTGCCGCTCTACTCTCTCGCGCAAACGCTGTGGTCGTATTCTTCTTACCATCTGACGGTCTATCCTTGTCTAACTCGTACATTTCTATCTCTTCCTCTCGTATCTCCTACCCCCACAGAAATATGCTCGACATAGCAGCAACGGCGGCGGCGGCGGCAACAGTAGAGGTGGTGGCAATGGTGGTGGTGGTGACGACGACGACGACGACGACGACGACGACGACGACGACGACGACGACGACGACGACGACGACGACGACGACGACGACGACGACGACGGCGGCGGCGGCGACGGCGGCGGCGGCAGCAGCGGCGGCGGCGGCAGCAGCGGCGTCGGCGGCGGCGGCGGCGGCGGCGGCAGCGACAGCGACAGCGGCGGTGTTGCTGCTGGTGGTGTGTGCACGCGCGGTGCTGCCTTAACGGCGTATCGGTGCGGACGGTGGCTTTAGACTCGAAACTGTGGAAGAAGGGCCGCGAGCTCGGCCGTGCTCCGATGGCCTGATACGCACTTGGGAGACGCATTCATGAAGCTCCACTGCCCTGACTCGTCGAGTGAGTAGCAAAGTTTGTGACATTTCCTCTTGCTGGGTGCCGCGGTGATGATCGAAGCAGCGGGGTGACGCAACGATAGGATAAGGGAGGGAAATATACTCGCGGACGCGCCGCGCCGTATCGTACCCCGTCGGTCACTCTTCCTTCCTCCCGTAACGCGCGATCGTTCGCGAGAGTGGCCTCTTCGTGGAAATGCCGTAGTGAATTGTCTGCTCGACGACGGTGACAACGACAATGATGACGACGACGACGATGACGATGACGATGACGATGACGATGACGATGACGATGACGATGACGATGACGAAGATGAAGACGAGGACGAGGACAATGGCATGCGAGTCCACGTCCCCGAAAACGGACGACCGTCAGTGACGCGATACCACCAGCAACGTCATGTTACGATCGTCCCTCCTTCGTGGCGGCTGTTAAATCGGCGTGGGTCGATCGAGAGCCGGGGAGAGTAGGGGGAGGAGGAGGCGATTTTTAACCGGAGGAGGGAACAGCGGGAGAGAGAGAGAGAGAAAGAAAGAGAGAGAAAGGGAGAGAGAGAGAAAGAGAGCGTGTTTCCTCCTCCAGGCCGATTAACAGTTGGCCCGAGGGACGCGAGGCGATCGAGTCGGTTTCTTCGGTGCGGCCGCGAGCCTCGGCCTCGGCCGAGGCGCAATAAATATCGACCACGGCAGTGGAGGCTTAGCGATGCAAAAAGTGGACCATTCGATCGGGCCACGTCACATTTCCTAGCGCCCGGCATCGTCGTCGAAAAGGCGCGAGATGCATTACGACATGTGCACGTTCCCCGGGGGAGAGGGGGGATGCTCGTGCGCTTTCAATTATCAGCGCGCGAAGTCCCCCCGGGTTACAGATGCGCTCCAGACCGTCGTGGTAGGTTCTTCGCGATTTAGAGGAGACGTTGGTTTTTGGAACGTGTCAAAAAATGGTGGTGGGCGGGGGCTGAAGAAACATTGGTAGAAGGGTGCGACTATAGCAACGGCTACAAAATATGTTTCTTCAGCCCCCGCCCACCATTTTTTGACAGAATCCAAAAACCAACGTTTTCTTCGTACCGCCCCGACGTCTCGTCTAAATCGCGAAGAATCTACCATGGCGGCCTGAGCGCGCTATCTAACCCGAAGGGCTTCGCGCGCTAATAATCGGAATGTCAGTACATAGAAATATTATAATATCAATTCTCTATAGTTCCTGTCGTAAATCATACTAAACTATAGGCAATTATTCATCTACGGTAGTGCTACAAGTGTTGGTAACGTGGATCTCCCGTTATTTCGACGTATATGTCGATGGACGTTTCAGAATTGCCGAATGATAGGACGATGATGCATTTATGGCAATGCCAACGTAGTGATAGTGTAAGGTGATAGTGCTCATGCGACGCATTGCACTTTTCGGATGTCCTTTCATATTGTTAACGCAGTATTGAAATATTAAGGTACGTCGTTCGGTACCTTTCACGATAATTATCTCCAGCTAGACATATAGTCCAGTCAATGTAGGAAAACACTTGGAAATTTCTCCTCGAAGGGTAAACTTTTTTGGAAAGTGTTCTTTTGGGTTTCAGAAAACATGTCCCAAAAGTTTACCAACGTAAACCCTGTGCTAAATGTTTTATTTAACAAAAAAGACCGAAAAAATCTGTTTTTTTTAGTATAACTAAAAAAAACATTAATTTTATGAAAAAATAAACCATGCCAATCGAAAGAGGAGAAAATTTTACTAAAGAAACATATATAAAGTTTTCTTAATATTAATATGTGTAGGAATAATAATTTTTTAATTAACGCTTCAAAGTGCGTCGATGCCGCTCCGTGTCAAGCCGCCTGCAGAGTACGCGGGCGCGCGCACACTTTTTAAAAAAGATTGTAACTTTTGATTGGGTCGATAAAATCAAATTTTTCAAAAAGCATTCGAAAGTAGACGTAACTAATTTACTAATTTTCAAGTGGTTTAGAAAAATTGAGAAAGCCTTTTGAGTATATTTAAATCGAATTTGAAGAGAGGCGATGTGAAATTTTTGACTTATTTTACTAATATTGTTGCCATTTATTTAAATTTGCAGATTTTCACTTCTACTCTAAAGCATTATATTCTTAAAATATGTGCTGATAACATGCAATAAGTGAAAAAAATTACAAAAATTTATTTTTTAAAAATTGGGACCTTAAAGTTGATAGTTTTCTTAAAATTTCGTTATTTCAAAATTGATTAACAAGTTTGACTGCAGATATTATTGCTTAAGAAATAGATATTGAAATTTAATAACAGGGTTTTTTAAAGCTGAAAATATGTACTTTAAGATGATACAAGTTTTATTTGAAAAACAAAATATTAAGCAGGTGTATTTTTCAAAAAAGTATATAAAAATAAATGTCGAACTATAAGAAAATATGAAAATTTCTCTATTTTCAAAGTCGAAAAAATAATAGAAAAAAATTTTTTTTGAGAAAATAACTTATGGGATGTTGTAGCTTGGGTCTTAAACTTTAAGACTGTATATCGGAAATATTTTTTTGAACTTTTATTTTAGTGGCTACACGCATTTTAGTAAAAAAAAAGTCGTATTTATTGTCGTTTGTACTGTTGTTCGGGGTAATCTTAGAAACTATTGGACCGATTTTGAAAGTATTGTATATGAAGTAGGGGTAGAATTTCCCGGCGAGTGCTATAGGGTGTATAGTTTTTCGTTACCGATCTTCTGGAAACCGGTTTTTCTAATTTCTTCAATTTTTGGGGAAATAATTGACGGAATCTCAAAGAATTATATATAAAACACTGGTAGAATTTTCCGGGGAGTGATATGAAATGAATAATTTTTTGTTACCGATCTTTTTTTGGAACCAGTATCCGAAATTTTTCCAACTTTTCGGAAAATTATTGATCGAATCTTAAAGAATTGTATATAAAACAGAGGTAGAATTTCCCGGGGAGTGCTATAAACTGTATAGGATTTCTCGGCTCGCGCGCGGAGAACCGCAGCGTGCGAGTGAGCGGGTGCTCGCTGCAAACAAATACTACGCTGTCTCCATCCTTTTTCTAGTAATATTCTTTTGTTTTAAGAATTGTTTACGTATATTTTTGAGGTTTAACAAAAGGAAATCAGTTTGCGAAGCGCCTTCGCCACAGAACAGTCTCCGTAATTGTTGGAAATGAAGATTAAATATAAAAGTTATATTATAAAAGTTATATCTCATATATAACAAAATTCAAGAATCTCAACGACACTCTCGATATCATCGAGACTTTCAGCATAAAAAGTCGGATTTACGATTTTTACAAAAAAAAACGCTTAATTTTGTGCTTTTTACCCGCCTTTTTGAGTTGCCATTTTATAATGTTGAAAATTTTACTTCAAATTCGTATTCAGCAACCTTGAAAACACTACCTATGAATTTCATGATTATACATTTAACATTTTTTTAATTATAATCACTTTTTCACATTTTTTTTTAAATCGGTTTTTTTTTATTTTTTTCCAAAAATAGGTAAGAACACAGGAAATAAATAGGTAAACTTTTCCATTTAAGGGTAGAAAAACACTTTCCAAAAGGTTTCAAGTGAATTCAATCTTCGAAAACAAATTTCCAAATAACGCATGTTTTTCGCCTACGTTGCCTGGACTAATATGCCGAGCGCAAAGAATACTGACAATAATTACAATTAATAATTACATACCATAAACGTAATTTTTAATGACAACTTTTTTTTTCAAAATCATGTTAAAATGTTCTTAAGTACGTGGAAAATTTCGGCAATATGAAAATTGTGTTTGCGTGATTTATCGCATATCGTCAACTTTTGATTAGCCAATATGCCTTATTTGCATGCTGAATGTATTGCTCTTTCGTATCGCTTCACATTCCTGGAAATCTAATAGTCTGAGTCAAGGCAAATTCGGCCGATTCACGTTGTGACGCAATGCACGGCAATTAAACCGGCAAATATCCCACAGACAGCGATCGATTTTTATTCGCTGTGCAAGCGTGCCTTATTAATTTGTTAGTATCGACACGATAACGCCGATGGAGCGATGATAATTGGAATTCGCGTTATCATGCAATATCGATGCGCCCGTTTTGGAATCCACCTGTCTACTGCGTGACTTTTCAAGGGCTGATGATTCATCCCCGATTAAGGCGGCCGTTATTAAGGGATAGTTATCAACCAAGTTTTGTTTCTGATTGCGTTTCGGCGTTTAAAGATGCTTATTCATCTTGTCTATCTCAGAATTAAATCCGTGGCAGTTGAAGAAGATCGCGGAAAAAGCTGTAAATGTAACATTGCGACTGTTTTACAATTCGTATTCACGGTATGAACAAGTTTCATACAATCTGTGAAATTATAGTCAGCGATGAGAAAGCCGTAATTCGAAAAGGATTAAAATGACTAGGTCTTCACAAGGTCTTGTCAAGGTTATATTTCCTTGTTTCCTAGATATCACAAGTAACTTTCAAGAATGTTTCGCTTTTTGTCCAAAGGGACACCCACACAGACCACATCATGACTTTTTTCGCAAAATCGCAGAAATAACAGTTTAATTAAATGCGCTTTTAATCTTTTTCCGCGATCATTATTACGGGCAAAAATATACAGCGCGATCGAAACGAAATATAACGGTACGATTTTTAAATTGGCACATAGCGATCGTGAAGCTGTAACTTACGATCTTACGATCGGCTCAAGCAGCTCGATTGCTTCTCTCTCTGGCGTGAAGTAAAAATTCGTGGTGTGAAAATTTAATTAAAATTTTAATCTATCGCATCAGCTATTGTTCCGCGAGGTGCGATCGAGATTGGGCGCGCTTTCGGACTGAGTCTTGATTTTGATGTTTTATTTACTGACACGGCCCGCACAGCATCGCACGGCAGCGACCCAGAAGAAGTAGACTAAAATTGTGTCGTCTCCGCGGAACCGTTCATTCAATCAATTTAGGGGCTATTTCGGGAGTAACACTCGCCCCCGCCCTGGGTTCGTCACTTGGGCTTGACCGATTATATCGCGGGTGCCGGAAACAATGGGCGCGAAACGTGTTTATTTTTATTCGTTTTGTTCGTTATACGGCTTTGTCACTTGCGGAATATGTGTATTTCCGAATTGTTTACAGTGTTTACACAATAAATTAAATAATTTTGACGAGGTTTCGACGTCCAATCGGCAAACAATTGGACAACCCGAAGACGAGACTTTTCTCGAATTCGTCCTACCGAGCATAGCAATCCGTGCATCTGAGAATTCAAGGATCCAAGAATTCAAGTATCCCAGAATCCGAGGAATTTAGAAGAGCCAGCAAATTTTACTCCTCTTCACACAATTGAAAAGGGTTAATGCCGCGCACGCTTTCCCCGTGTTTGATGAATGTCCCGCGTATGAATAGGAAACAAGGAAATTCGTTATCGGCCGCACAAAGCTTCTCGGGGGAAACAAGTCCCGTCGAGAGAGAGAAAGAGAAAGAGAGAGAAAGAGAGAGAGAGAGAGAGAGAGAGAGAGAGAGAGGGAGGGAGGGAGGAGGGATGGAGTTAGTAGAGGGAAGAGAGGATATCTATTTGAGTCTTTCTTTATCTGAGTGGCTTTCTATCTTTACCTCGCTGTCTTCCCTTTCCTTTCTGCTCTGTCTCTTCTCTTCTCTCTTCTCTTCTTTTCTTTCTCTGCTCTTTTCTTCTCTTCTCTCTCTCGCTCTTTCTTTCTCTCTTCTTCTCTTTCTCTTTCTCTCTTCTCTCTCTCTCTTTCTTTCTCTCTCTCTCTCTCTCTATCTCTATCTCTAACTCTCTCTCTCTCTCGCTCTATCCTTCCTTCCTTCCTTCTGAATGAATGAATGAATGAATGACCTTTATTAGCTTTCTCAGCTATTTTTACATACTACATATTTATACATACAACAGAACGTACTCTTTTAGCACACGTTTGAACATTTTTAGTTCTTCGCATCTTTTAATTTCGGCTGGCAGTGCGTTATACATTTTTACTCCTTCATAGAAAATACTTTTTTGCGCATTTCTCGTCCTACGAAACACTATTGCTATATCGCCGGTTTGTCTGGTTTGCCTATCAGTGTTCTTTCCCACTAATTCTAGACGGTCTTTTAATTGTACCGGTAGCATGTTGTTCACCGCTTTAAAGATAAATGTACACACATTATAATATAGCCTCTGTCTTATGGACATAAACTGCAGCGCTTGCAGCATATGCTCCACTTTGGTATATCTATTGTATTGCAGTATGACTCTCATAGCTCGATTTTGCGCTTTTTGCAGCCTGGTTAGCTCCGTTTCACTCATGTCAATTAATAATGTTGCACAATACTCAAAATGAGGAGCTATGATTGTCTTATATATCGTGCATCTGGTATAAGCCGATATATAACTACCTATTCTATTAAGAAAACTCGTTTTTTTTCCTATTTTCTTTAGCATATAATTACAGTGATCTCTAAATCTAAGCCTATCGTCAATCATTATACCTAGGTATTTCATCATTTCGACACGCTCTATCTCAGTTCCATCTAAGCATGTCAACATAATATTACCTCTTAGCTCTTTTCTTACACTTCTAATTATCATATATTTCGTTTTCCCTGCATTCATTTTTAACTTATTTATATTCATCCACTTTTCTCTCTCTCTCTCTCTCTCTCTCTCTCTCTCTCTCTCTCTCTCTCTCTCTCTCTCTCTACTATAACAAACATCGAATTCATTTTCCTTTCTAGTTCTGCGCTACTTTCTCCCTCTACATATATTAAAGTATCATCGGCAAACATTTTTATCTTACACTCTTCTGGACAGACTTTGATTATATCATTTATGTAAAGTATAAATAACAAAGGTCCCAATACAGATCCCTGTGGAACTCCATATTCCGTTGCCATTAATTTTGACCATTTATTATTAAATCTCACCTTCTGAGTTCTATTCGTTAGATATGAATTAAACCATTCAAGAACCTTACCTCTGATTCCATATTGATATAATTTTCCTAGTAATCTTTCCCTATCTACTGTTTCAAACGCTCGCTTCAGATCCATGAAAATTACCCCCACCATTCTCCCTTCACTAACTATCAGTTTCCATTCGTCTATAACAGTTTGTATCGCTGTTTCACATGAATAGTGTTTTCTAAAGCCCGATTGATGTTCAGTTATAATACTATTATTTTCTAAATATAATTCAATTTGCTCTTTTACTACTAATTCTAGCACTTTCTCAAATATAGGTAACACATTAATAGGCCTAAATTCACTCGCCTTCTTGGCTTTATCTACTTTTGGAATCGGTATTATTGTAGACGTTTTCCAACTTTCTGGACAGCAACCATCTCTCAGAGAGTTATTTATTATATCAACAAATTCCTCTTTTATTACGCAAAACGTTGCTTTTAATATATCGCTAGTTATTCCCTCTTCCGTACCTTTCTTTTGTGGCAGTCCCTTAACAATTTTCTCTAGCTGTTCTATCGTGATATTCTCAAAATTTTTCATAGTTTCCATATTTTCTATAGCATAAATAATTCTTTTACCTGCGCCTGTAGGCTTATCCTCTATTATAGATTTTATTATACTATTAATACTCTGTATATAATATAAGTTAAATTTATCCGCTATATTGCACCTTGTTGTACTATAATCTATGTTATCTAATATTTCAAAATCTATATCTTCTATTTCTTTTGCATATACTGGCTCGCCTCTAATAATTTCTTTTAAAGTTTTCCACATAGTCGTAGGATTTTCCTTATTAAAATCTATCATATTTTCATAATATTCTTTCTTTTTCATCCTAATTAATTTTACTACTGCATTTCTATTAACTTTAAATTGCAACCAGCTTTGTTCTGTATTGGCATACATTGCTTGCCTAAATGCCTCATCCCTCCTATCTGCAACTTCTCTTATTTCATCTGAGAACCATTTTTTCCCTTCCCACACTTTCGGAATTCTAGATTTTCTCTTCGGTGTCATTATATCTAATGCGTCTACTATACTATTGACAAATTTTTCTGCTCTCTCACTCACACCCATACATACACACTGCCAACCCTGACTTTCCTGTAATTTATTTTTTACTAACATAACAAATTCTTCTTCATCAAACTCTTTGTAATTCCTAGCGCTAAATTCTCTATATTTACTTTCACTTTTATTCACACTCAACTCAACTTCCAGCCACGCATGGTCCGTAATTTTAGGTTCATGAATTACTTGCACTGTTTTATTATTATTAGCAAAGATTAGATCTATAATTGTTTGACTGTCTTTCGTGATTCTCGTCGGTTCATTTACATACTGCTTCATACCCAGACTTAACATTGTCGTTTGCAGTTTCTTCGCATAAAACGAGTCCGTCCTAAGATCTATATTAAAATCTCCTATTACCATGCATTCTCCCTTTATTATTAACTCCTCTACTATATCCTCGAAAAATCTTATAAAATCCCCGTGCGATGCGTTAGGTGAGTGATATATTACCACTATCACTCCTTTATATAATTTATCTTTTACTTCTACCGCGACACACCAACAATTCGATTCTAATTTTCTTACTAACACTGTCTCATAAACAATATCATTCCTTACATATAGAACAACGCCTCCTGTATTTCTATTCTCAGCATTACATCAAGTTATACTATAACCAGAAACGTTCACTTCACTGTCTTCAATATCCTCGGTCAATCTGGTCTCCGAAAATGCTAAGAACGCAGGATATATTTTCTTCATAATCCGATGTTGAATCTCATCCTTATGCGCTGTCAAGCTCTGCGCATTTGTATACAGTAAAATTTCTTCTTTCTTCTGTCGTTGCTATTCCTCTTCCCAGCCTGCTTTCCTCTTCTCTTCCTGTAACGCCCTTATAAAGGTCGGACATTCCCGGCTAATAGCTTCATGGTCGTCATTTATCTTCAAATTGTATGTTCGATTTTTGAACATACAGTTCACACACTTTTTCTCCGTCGCTGTACAAACACGCGAGTTATGATTCCCCGCGCATTTGTAGCATGTTTCTTCTCTCTTACAATTTTTCGCGATATGAAAATATCCCCAGCACTTGAAACATCTTTTGACACTGATGTGATCAAATGCAGAACACTTTTTCCATCCTACATTTAGTTTTGCTTTCTGCAATATCATCTCATGTGTTTCTTCATCTACTTCCACTATTATTGATCCTTCTTCATTTCCTTTTCTTTGATCATTCTTTACTTTGACCATTCTCTTCACAATTCGCATATTTACTGTATCTATTTTATTTTGCTTCTTTATCGTACTTATAAGTTTATTATCATCTAAGTTCATCTCTTCTATATTTATATTAATAACTTTCACCTTTGGTTTTGACTTAGATGACTCCGTTACTTTATAATTCTCTCCCAGTTTAGCCTGAACTGTCTCTTTCAGCTTTTTTACCTCCTCTCCAGTTTCACATCCCATGATTACTACTCCTTTGCTTCCTTTTTTTAATTTCGTTATTCCCATTGCCATATTCTTTATATCTACCTTTTCCTTAATCACTTTTTTCGTGTCTTCACTCTCCTGTTGCACTTTCGGCTTAACAATTATAAGACTTTCTTTCTTCTTTTCTTTAACCGCTTCACTGTAGCTTCTTTGCGTTCCTGCCTTCGATCCATACTCTATTCCCTGTATTATTTTCTTCAAGTTTTCCAGCTCTTGTTTAACATTACTTAATTCTTCATGAACTACCTCCTTAATCATTATTTTAATTTCATTTTTACGCAGCGTTTCATCTTTTATTTCTTTGACAGTTCTTATAATCCAGTCTACTTTTATATCCATGCTTGATCCTTTACTTCCACTGCTCGATATTGTGAACGCTCCTGTAGATCCTGTAGATCCTGTAGATGATGTCCTGTCTCTCCCTACCGCCGGCACCTTCTCACTATCAATTACGAATTCCTCAAATGGGCCTTTACACGGCACGTACTCTTGGTTTCTATCGATAATTTTATGCTTATTTACACATCCCGGATGGTAAAAAAGCTTTGGGCAAATTTTACATTTAATGGCTCTGCTCTTAATCGCCTTCTTACATGCCGAGCATCGATACTCGGCGTATTCCTCGTTCATTCTGCTAATATCGGCAGAGACAGTTAATTGACTCGTCACTATAACACGTCACTTTCACACGTCAGCGTTTTGTGTTCGTCGCCGATGTCTACCTGTCGTACGAGGCTTCGATGACCTCTGTACGAAATGCAGTTCTCGTGTCTATGTATCAACATATTCCGGCTAGATAACACTCATGGCTACCCCCGGTCTATGAAGATATTCGTTACACAACTTTTTAACACTCTTCCTCACTTCTAAACCACCCAAAAAAATTAACACTTTTACGGAGCGATGTTTCACACGTCCGCTTCTGCTGAGAGAGAGAGAGAGAGAGAGAGAGAGAGAGAGAGAGAGAGAGAGAGAGAGAGAGAGAGGAGAGAAAGAGAGAGAGAGAGAGAAAGTTAATCCCATAGAAAGGCAAGCTTAGTGTCGCTTCCCTCGAAATTTTATGACGGCCTTCTTCTTGCAAGACGGTGTTTTCTCCCACTGATATTACTTATTCGAGCTTTTCTTGAAATTGACCCGGGGCACGATTTTTTCGGATTTCCCCTCACGCACTTTCCACGACATGTCGCGATAGCCCGTATAAAACTTGAGAGTGATAGTTATCGTCTCGCAAATGACGCGATTGTGGAAATAACGAAACAACGGATAGTGATGAAAAATACATTACGATTAAATATATATAGGGTATTCCATGCCAAATCGACCAGGGTTTGACCCTTGACCTCTCGGATTTGGTCGGTGATTTTTTATGTTGTTGTTCCACCTCTAAGATGCACTCTAAATTTTTTTTAGATTTTTTTTAAACAATTGATTTAGTTTTAATTTTTTAAACCGACATATCGGTGGCCACAATTTAAAAATCTGAAAAAATCTCAAAAATCTTGTCAGATATCAAAATTTTTAAGAATAGGTCCAAAGTGGGTCGGCGTTCGCTTCTAATTTTTTTGAGCTTTTTTTGGTTTTTTTTCAAAAAAAATATTGAAAAAATTATAAGCAGACGTCAGTCTACTGTAGGATGTTGCTTAAACATTTTTATATACAATACAAGATTTTTGAGAATTTTTTCAGATTTTTTCGACGGATCCATTTTTTTTTATTTTGGAAAATTGCTTAAAAAAAATTTTGAAAAAACTCATAAATCTTGTGTTGCATATAAAAATGTTTAAGCAACAGCCTACAGTGGACTGACGTCTGCTTATAATTTTTTTCAATATTTTTTTCGAAAAAAACTCGAAAAAAGCTCAAAATCATTAGAAGCAAAGGCCGGCCCACTTTGGGCCTAGGCTTAAAAATGTTGATATGTGACACAGGATTTTTGAGAATTTTTTCAGATTTTTAAATTGGGGCCATTAATACGTCTCGGTTTAAAAAATTATAACTAAATTAATTGTTAAAAAAAATCTAAAAAAAATTCAGAGTGCATCTTAGAGGTGGAACAATAACACGAAAAATCGTCGACCAAATCCGAGAGGTCGAGGGTCAAACCCTGGTCGATTTAGCATGGAGAATGCCCTATATATATAAAATAAAAAGGAAATTTTCTCTCTTTTCCTTTACCATTGGAATCACCTCTTTTAAGCTAGCAGGACCAAATGGGCAGAATCAAACCGAACCTATCGAAATATTTAGTACTTTTTTGTACTAATTTGTACCACTAGTAACAATTTTGTACCTCGTGCCGTTTCGGATAAAATCGTGTCGCTGCTACCTTAGAATTAAGCTAGAAAGACCACAAAAAAAATAAAAAAAGGATTTTAAATACAGAAATTTGAAGGACTGAATTTGTACTAATTTGTACCATACAAATAAACTTAATATATTCATCCCTTCTGCTTCAAACAGCCCCTAATAGAACTCAGTCCTCTTAGTCTCAAGAGTAAAGTACTCTTTCTAATCAGCAGAATCAATCGCTACTTGTAGACTCTATTCAGTATAATTTGTACTACGAAAATATAACGTTTCAGATTTTGTACCCCAGCCGTTTGATAAAAAACTACCCCCCCCCCGATACCTAACAGTCTCAAGAGTAAAGTACTCTTTCTCATCAGCAGAATCAATCGCTAGTTGTAGACTCGATTCAGGATAATTTGTACCGCAAAAATATAAAGTTTTAGATTTTGTACCCCAGCCGTTTGTTAAAAATCACCCCCGATACCTAACAGTCTCAAGAGTAAAGTACTCTTTCTCATCAGCAGAATCAATCGGTAGTTGTAGACTTGATTCAGGATAATTTGTACCGCAAAAATATAAAGTTTTAGATTTTGTACCCCAGCCGTTTGATAAAAAACTACCCCCGATACCTAACAGTTTCAAGAGTAAAGTACTCTTTCTCATCAGCAGAATCAATCGGTAGTTGTAGACTCGATTTAGGATAATTTGTAGCGATTAATTTTGTTCGCGACCAAAGGTACTATACTCTTGAGACTGTTAGAAATCGAAGATAGTTTTTCGACAAACGGCTGTGGTACAAAATCTGAAACTTTATATTTTCGCGGTACAAATTATCCTGAATCGATTCTACGAGTAGTGATTGATTCTGCTGATAAGAAAGAGTACTTTACTCTTGAGACTAAGAGGACTGAGTTCTATTAGGAGCTGTTTTTGAAGCAGAAGGGATGAATATATTAAGTTTATTTGTATGGTACAAATTAGTACAAATTCAGTCCTTCAAATTTCTGTATTTAAAATCCTTTTTTTATTTTTTTTTCTTGTGGTCTTTTTAGCTTAATTCTAAGGTAGCAGCGACACGATTTTCTCCGAAACGGCACGAGGTACAAAATTGTTACTAGTGGTACAAATTTGTACAAAAAAAGTACTAAATATTCCGATAGGTCCGGTTTGATTCTGCCCATTTGGTCCTGCTAGCTTAAAAGAGGTATTGGAATCCGCTGCATTTTGTTCCCATATTTATCTAAAGCCGGCTCTGCACGATATACGTATATGACAACATTGACCAATGTGATATCGTGTATATTTCATATGATAAATTTACATACATCACGAGAATGGACAACACTGGTATTGGCCAACGGTAATTTTTTCGGAAAAAGAAAGGAAATGGTCAACGATACCATTTGCGTAATTGGACACATTTGGAAAAGCGAATTACAGTTTATAGTAGATATGTTATATTTTAATAATAAGTTTAATTATTTATAGTGATTTTGTGACGAAAAAATCAATATTTGACATTCTACCAAACCGAATTTTAAAAAGTATTGTAAATAATTGTAAATAATACATAGTAAATGTTAAATAATAAAAAAAAGAAAAACACGCACGCCCGCGCATACATATTCTGTTATCAAACAAAATAGCTAATTCAAAACAGCTAATTAAGTTTCCTGTAAAATAAAACAATTAATTTATAAACTATTGATATCGCGACAATGTCTGTATGGAATATACAATCTATCCCATGCGTTGCCTGGGAGAGTTATTTCTCTGATAAGGGAAACTAATAAATTGGCTTATTGGATTCCATATTTGGTATCAGTTATCGATGACACAAAATAACGAAGTTACGCCATCAATTTGAACGGAAAGGCAATGCAAAATCCCTTAAATAAACTGGAGATTACGTTATATAAATGCAGATCAAATAAACCCCAATGCGCAAATCAAAATAATGACGGGACTTTCAGATTCGGACGCGAACAGCCGCTCCGACCTATTGACGCGTTACACCGACTATTTACGGACAAAATAAGAAAACGAGACCGTTGTAATCCCAGCCGGTAGGCGAAGGTTAACGATACGCGACGTGGGACACCGCCACGCGTGGTTAATTGATTTCCTCCAGTCGTTGAAAACTCGCCTATAATTGAGCAGGACATTAATAACTCCGCGCACTGAATAATTCGTAGAAACGTACGTCCCTTTCAGGACGTGCTGGAGGACTTATCGATTTCAGATTAGCACGTAAATTGGCAGGCGAAGAGAGAGAGAGGGTGCAGGCTTGGCGAGGATGCTGGGGGAAGGACGTGCTTCCGCCCACGCATCTGCTTGTCCCCAGGTCATTTGAGGATTCATTTTGATATTCTGGCTATTCCCCTCCTTTCTATATCGAGCGCTTTCCAATTGGAATTCAGCCGCCTCGTTTTGTTCTATCTTTTCCCTACTCACGCTTCCTTGAACTGTAAAAGCGTTTTCAAATTTCTCTCATTTCCCGAAAACTCGAGTATCGTCGACACTTCCTTTAAGACCGATTCCTCAGTTTTAAAGCTCGGGTGTGAAGAAAGCGAGACAAAAGTTTTGTGACAGATGCCGCAGAACGACCGACTTAAAACTTATTTCGTCGAAAACAGAAAAATTCGATAGCCAACGTGTCAAAAGAAGTACAAAAGAGCAGATTCTGAAACGCGAGTTTAAGTAATTTCAACAGTTGGACCTGAAATATAAGCATGATGTTGCATGACTCCATGATAGTGTGTATCTTACATTTCCTTTTCTCCACACGCCTTCTCTTTAGCTAGACGAGAACATTATCCCTATTATCGCCAGTCGAATAGGTCCGGGTTCATTAACCCGAGATACATCGATATATCGACAGCTAGCTGGTTTATATCTGACTGCCCGACTACCGACTACACCTGATCGCACATGCACAAAGCCATCTCCATTTTTAGGACAACACTCGTTTTTTCATCGATACATCGTATCGGCCTTGATGGCGATTTGCGTTGACCTTGCATTTTGTTTGAGAGATCAGTAGGATGGTAACGCGATATCATAAGTAATACGATACCATCAGTAACGCGATATAGCGTCATATAGTCATTTTTAACGATAAAACTTTACGTTCGTATCGTTTCCGCGAGTCATTCGCTGCGAAAACTTTCGGGCAACTTGTATTGTCGTACTTTTAGCGCTAAATGTAATGGCTTGGTTTTTTTTTGTCCTGCAAGTTTTCATGGAAAAGCTTTTCGTCTTCTTTTTCTTATCCTGACGCAAATCTCTCAAAGATTTTCCGGACTAGAAGGTTTTTTGTAAAAAAAAGTCGACCATAAAGCCCAGATTATATCTTGTCTTATGAATCTCCCGATATTTGGTCGAGGTGGGACGCTTTCCGGATTCATGGGAAGCACCGCGGGGGATTTTTATTCGACTACGAGAAAGCGGCGGATAATAAAGTAAATCTTCATCTGCAATCCAAAACATTGCGCACGAAGCTTACTGGAGGGAAAGCCTTTATAGCGTCGAACCGGCGCGCATTTGCCATTTGCCGTTTATTATTGTCGCAGTCTGTCGTACTTGCGCGCTGTGGAAATCGCGCGGAAGTTGAGGCGGAAGTAGAATGGATTTCGGTAGAATGCCCGGCTATCTTTTATTCAAACTAAATGATCTGTTTGAAAATGCTTTTATCTAACTAACGATTTTGTATGGTACATGCGATACCAGGTCTGGTGTTTCGTGTAGATTGCTGCACACACGAAAAATAAATCGATGCTTGCAATAGTTAAAACATTATTCGATAAAATCTTTATAGTTTCTTATTATATCAATATTCAGGCTTGTCGATTAAATCTCTGTGCCATCCCGTTACGAGAATAAAAAAAAATTCGGAATTATAATCAGCTTTCGAATCTCAAATTGATTAAATATAATTAAAAACTTTGAGTTGCAAAAAATTGAACATTTTCACTCAGCTTGCCTTAAGAAAAAAATTAATTTTCTGTCCACAGTGATAACTCTAAAATTTTTATCTTACTTCCAGAGCTTATATAGATGTAACTCATATGTAATTCTGAGTCGTTCATTTTCTTGAATGTTAAAAGATGAACTGCACAGAGGTGTTGAATATCTATCAATGTCAACGACATTCGGTGAATATATTGTCATCAATAGCGATTTTAAAAATAGCTTAGGTAAATGTGCCTTAATATACGAACAAATGCATGTTTCTGTGAGTTAAGTATCCGATATTCCTGTCGACTTTTCTTAATCCGACATGCTTTGATAAATAATGAGAGTTCTCATTGGCGAAGTGTATCAAAAAGACAAAGCGTTAAAAATTGAACACACTATAGAGATATACGAGCAAGGTAGCTATTTAAGAACGTCAAGTAGATATATATTCCTAAAATTCCTAAAGTTCGCGGATACCGCAGGCATCGAAGAAATTGAGAAATCCGATAAGATTAAAAAATTCGAAAGTCCTGAAAGCCCATTACATTTTCGCGCAAAATCTAATTTCTCAATAACTTGCAGCGAAATTTATAACTGTTATTTAAACGGAAATGTATGCGATTCTATTCGCAAAATTTCTTTGTAGTCTAATTGCGGTATGTATATATACGTATAATAAACGAGAAGCATGAATAATTAAATGGAAAGATATAGAGATGTAAGCGAGTTTCAAATTATACATTAACAGCTTTCCTTTTAATTGTAAGCGTATTAGGATGTTAAAATTTCGCTTAAAAATTGCAGCTTTCAAAACAGGAATTGCGATCAACGATTTTTCACTTTTACATCGTCGTTACAGCTATGTTACGCGCGGTATATATTGGAATAAAAAGTTTTTTTTTCCAGAAATTTAGTTTGTAATTAAATTCTCTTATGTCTATGTACTCTGTCGTGTCTGTTACATTTAAACGAGATAAATAAATAAAGGAGGTATAAAAAGGACAATTTACGGGATGTTTCAGTGGGCGTGCGGGGGTGACTGGAGTGATGGGATGGGGCCAGAGCCCCATGGAGTTCGGGTAGACCCGTCTCCGGCCCAGCTCCCCAGCCCCCTCCGCCATCGATATCGACACCGCTCCTGCCAGCGTCGCAGAGGGCCGCCTCGATCGCGATGGAGGCCTCTAGCAATCAACAACAAAAAGAGAAGGAGCCACGCGTTCACAGACCTTACGCCTTCGACAAGGTATATTCTTTTCTCGCGCGCAAATAAATCGTTTCCTAGTGGCGGCGCTACAAACATGATAACTAAAGGGTCTCTTGGGACCCTATTGGAGTCCTAACTGATCGTAATAATAATCGATCGTCACGTTTGATCTCTGGCGCAGATGGAGGGGCTGGTGCGGGAGATGCAAGACCCTGAGAGAGGGGTACCCGTGCGCAGCCAAAAACAATTTCTCACCTCGATCCCCTCAGCGTTCATGGGTGAGTGCCATCAGTACTTGCGTTGTGGAGTAAACGTAAGCGGCCATCACGGCCAGGACACTACAGTAGGCTGCCTGCGTGTTGCAGGTTACGACCTCATCGAGTGGCTGATGGACCGGCTTGCCATCGAAGAATCAGGTACGGGTTCGTATGTCTACTACTGATTGTTGCCGGCTGGCTCTCCCGGCTCTCCGCTGCTGTGTCGCTCTTTCCCTCGCTCACTCGCTCGCTCGGCTCGGCCGCGGCGTCTCCTCGACACGCGCAACCGCAACTCTCTGCCTGAGGATATGCTAATGAGACACTATCGATAGTTTCGCTTCATAGCATCCGATCCTTTAAAGAATATCGATTATACACTAACCACACATTCTACACTACACCGGATATTCTCTTTCGTTTAAGTCAAATATAAATTATCCGTACTGCTGGTTAATGAAAAGACGAGAGATTAACGAGAGAACTCGCAAATTTTCAGCTGTTTCGTGAAAAAATTTTCCGCGGTTTTTTTCGCGTTCGCGCGGCCATGCAAATGAAGACCGTAAATTACAGTCCAGTTTCGTCGCAAAGCGAGCGTAATTTGCGTCGAATGAATTTAGAGAATAAATGTCTTCGTAACTCAAAGAAATAACAGAGAAATTCGCGGATAATGTTTATGGAAATACCGATGAATCGATATTTATCTATACGATAGGTTAATCGACTTAATCATTCGTTAATAATCACTTGGCGAGAGAGAAAGAGAGAGAGAGAGAGAGAGCGAGAGTTGGTGCCCTCTTCGAAGAAAACTCATCGAAGCAACGCACAATCAGTTCCCTAAAAAATAAAACGATAATTTTATTGTGAGCAACTCTCGATGTATGTCCGCTAAAAAAACTGTGCGAACCGACAAACTCAACCAAAATATGATAGAGTAATGTGGCATTGTTTGAGTGATCTGCACGATCCTAAGCAACACTATAAGCGAGACCCTTAGAGACCCTTCTGTCCGATATAAGCGTTTCTTCAGATATGAAAATGCATTATTATGTTTGACAATAGAGGCGGTCCATATTGCTAATCAACTATGCCAGTACGGCTACTTCTTCCCGGTGAATGACTCCAAGACACTTACTGTTAAGGACGATAGCTCTCTGTATAGGTTTCAGGTGAGTCGCAGAGTAATTAATTCGAAAGTAATTAAAAGATAAAACTTGCGCGACTAATCCGCAATCATTTAATCCTTATCTGAAAAATTAATACGCGTAGACACCCTATTATTGGCCGTGGCAACATAGAACCCCCGACAACGTGGAGTACGCGATCTATCTGGCTAAACGAACTCTGAGGAACAAACAACGTCACGCTCTCGAGGATTATGAGATCGTATGTAAATTTACGTTGCTAATTATGTAGCGATAACACAAATCGAAAAACTCACATTTCGAGGACTTTCTTTCATAAAAGAAAATCGTCCCTATCTTTAGGAAGCTTTGAACAGCTTGCGCAAGAACTTACAGAACAAATGGGACATAATACAGCTACAAGCGGAAGAACAGGTGAATAACTATTCGTTACTATCGCACGCTTAATTTGCATGCTATTTTCATCAATAGCATACCGGGAGTATTGTCCAGCGTAAATGCCAATTCCGCATATTCGAGCACGTGACTCCTTGAAATGCTGCTGATTGTGTGGGCTCAGGTACGCCTATCCAAGGAGCGCAAGAAAGGCGACAAGATAGTGAGCGACTCCCAAGAACGAGCATTTTGGAGAGTCTATCGGCCGCCACCCGGTTGTCTCAGTAGCCTGGAAGTCGTGCCCGTACCCACTCGTTTTCGTCCTGGACTTCCACGACCTCCGTCACGCAAACGCACTCTCACCGATCTACAACGTGAGGTGAGCGTCAATTATATGTATATCGATCGGCAATGTTTCCGATACCGTTCTGAATCTCCCCGTACATAACATGCCCGTGTACGACTGTAACAGGTGGCCCTTCTACGAAACAGTTTGACACGCACGAGAATAAAGGTTTCGACTGCGATCGAAAATTTTAAATCATACTTTGAAACGTACGTGGAATACGATCCGATGTTCGTACAGCCGCAACCTTCCAATCCATGGATCACCGACGATCATATGTTTTGGCAACTGAATAGTCCCTTGTAAGTAATTGAAATCTGATATCGCACCTATGGAACGCGGCAATTTCAATAATGTACTTTTTTACGCCAATCTAGAGTGGAAGTTCCTACAGAGAAACGTGTTAAACGATGGGCGCTATCGATGGAAGAACTTATGTCTGATCCTACAGGTAAAACTTTTCTATCGCATTAATAGAACATTACATATTCATTCCGCAAGCAAACTCACGAGCGCTATTCTGCCGCAACAGGTTTACAAGAATTCACGAATTATTTAAGAAAGGAGTACAGCCACGAGAATATAAGATTTTGGCTGGCGGTCAAAGATCTCAGGCATAGTTTTCAAGCACAAATACCTGACAAAGTCAACGAAATTTTTAGGTACGCGTTGTATTCATATGCTATGTTATTTCGTTCTGTGAAAAAAAAAAACAATATATTTGTAACCGTGACATTTGAAAATTCACGCAGAGAATTCCTGGCACCTGGAGCTCCCTGCGAAATCAACATAGATGGAAAAACAATGGAGAAGGTTCATCAGGAGATGAAAAATCCGAGCAGATTTACGTTTGATTCCGCTGCGGAGCACGTATATACGCTATTGCTAAAGAAGGACTGCTACCCTAGATTTATTCGTTCTGATCAATATCGTAATCTCTTAGCTGCGGGCGTGCAACCTCTGCAGAAGAAGAGGTAAGCTCTCGTCGAATCACGTGTCGTATTACGCAAGGATACAACCGTATCGAAGAGTATCCCGTCTGTCGTCTGTTTTTTTCCAGATTTTTTGGCTTCGGCGGCCAAGCCAAGAAGAAAGTTTCCTCTACTTCGACACCAACGTCTAGCACTTTGCAGCACGCTAATATAGGTGGCGGCAGCGGCGGTGGCAGACGTAGGGGAAGCGACCGGAGCCTGTCCGGAAGCGCCCACGAGCTCGCGATTTGCGGCGTCCGCGACGTCACTTCCGCACCGCGAGTTCCGCATTCCCATAGTCAGTCGAATCTCACCGACATCCCATACAGGTATTCGGGGTTTGGGGGTATGCCTGAGAGTAGGGTTTCCGAGAAAGAGAATTTTTCTCTCTGTCCTACGCTCTGTCCGGCGAGATACGGGCTATTTTCTTGCGCTTTTAGCATGTTATCAGTTCGCGCGATATCGGGTGGACGTGGCCGATGATAGGCTTATTCGTGCGCGTCGTATTTTCAGGGGAGATCTACCACGACTCGTAAAGATACCTTCGAGGCCTAGTCCACGTAGTATTCAGTAAGTCACCCCTGATACATACCACGGTTTTCTCAATTAAGTGTAGGAGCGGACGGCACGCGCGAAGAGCGCTTAATAGAGCCTTCTACTCGCGTCTCCCCGTGCCGCGTGCCGCGTGCCGCGTGCCGCGGCTCTCGCATATTTCGAAATAACGATCGAGCTCGAACGAGCCCGGTCCAAGATACCCGAAGGGAGGGCAGGACGAGTTATATTAACGCGCTCCGTTGCACTGCCGCGCCGCTCCGCTGTACCTTCATATCAGACTTTGGCAGACCCTCTTATCTCGGTGTGTTTGAAAACTCTCGCACTATCAAAGAAATCTATTTTATGAAAAACTCACCAAAATGTGTGTAAAGCGTGTATCATTGGTAATAGTACTGTATGACAATATTGTGCTCGTTCTCCTTGATAAATCTCAATGTTTTTGAATACTATCAAATACCCATCGTCCGTGGAGTGTCTCAAAGACACGTTATCACAGACAAATAGCTCATTATCTATTCTTTCGATCTTTCGATAAACGCGTGTCTCTCTTTCTTCTGTAAAGAAAACAACTGTTATTGACTGGTGTTATTTGTATTTTGAGACACTCTGTATAATTGTCTTGATGTCGATATTGTGTCGTCTGATATTGTGTATCAAGTTTATTATACCTCTGTGCTCATATATCTCTGTAATATTTTATGTATAACACATTATCTATGTGCGATACTTGTCGAGCACATTATTTGCACAGCAAGAAAAGTATATGTACAAACTCTTTCCACGTTACAAAAATTTTTTTTGTGATTTACGTTTTCCGATGTGTCGTAAGAGTGTTTTTACAATGTTAAAACCCTGGCGTTAAAACTCTTTACTCGAATGCGCGACAAGAACTCCGATTGAAACGATTCCACGAAAAGAACAAATCGCCCAGATCCCTACAGGATGCTCCGAAATTATTCATCTCTGCTCCGCTACGGAGTTTTCGAGCGGAATAATTCCGGAACACCCTTGCAACATTTATATGTATAAAGACCATCTTTCCTAGTCGTTGAATAGAGCCGCATGCATGTAACCGACTAATGTTGGTAAAAGACACACACACACACACATATATATATATATATATATATATATATATATATATATATATATATATATATATATATATATATTATATATATATATATACCGGGTGTCTGAGACCACCCGCCCACCCCTTTTCTTTCAAAAACTAAGCATTTTAGAGAAAAACGTTCCAGACAAAAATTGTATGGTTTTGAGGGGAACATAAGATGGTGTCATTGATTTGACCTTGGGTGGCATCGTTAAGGACAGGACAAGGACACCTTTAGTTTCTTAAATGAAACCCCCTATTTTTTATTGCATATTCTTATAGCTTATGTCGAGAGCTTTCCAAAACACTAAAATTAAGTATTTTTTCATTAAGTACTTTTCGAGTTATAAGGCTTGAAAGTTACAGTATTGTGACATAATATTTTGTTAAGTATTTATCATTCAAATTCCTTACTTTTTATTTTTGTAAACAATATGAATCAATTAATGTAAAAAAAAAAAAAAATTTTCTTAAAGAAAATTGTCGTTTAGGCACGCTTGCTTGTGTGTGTGTGTGTGTGTGTATATATATACGCAGAACACACGAAACACGCACACGAAGCGCGTGGTATCTCTGCCTTTAAGCAAATGGTGAAAACTAAATATAATAAAGTTCCTGTTGTCAGGGATGCTGGCGCGACGGAAGTGGTAGTTCGCCCTATGGACGACGTATGTCCGTGGGAGGCCGTGCCGGGCCCGAGCACGGAACCCGGAGGAACGGGGGACACCGCGTCCTGTGAAAGGACAGCGTCAGCTGATCAGACTCGACACGTGTGTGACAGCGGCGGCTACTCGACAACCACGTACTCCGCCGAGGCCGCGCGCGCCTCCCGGAAGAATTCCGCACAGTTGGACTCGTGCAGCTCGTCGTCGGACGTCAGCCTTGCTATCGCGGACGTCTCCGAGCGGTTGCGGAAGTCATGTAGTTTGCAGCATAGCGGTAGCGTAGGTCGGTACGCGATAATCAACGCGACAATGCGACGTAAGAGTACAGCCTCTAAATTATCCCTCTCCTGATTTTGAAACGCACAGGTACATCGACTTCAGGCCCCAGCACGATAACGCGAAATTATTCTACCTGCTCAGCAAGCGGCCGTATCAGGCTAGCCGAGATAGGTCGCGCGTCCGTGTCGTCCTGCAACTATCCGTCGCCCCAGCAGTCATTCGAGTATTCCCACGCGGTGGTGGAAAGGGTGGTCGAAAAGCTGGAAGAGAGATCGTCTCTGGAAAAGATAGTGCCCGAAGAAGAAACCGTCGCGGAAGCCATCGTCGAAAAAGAGAGCCAGCCGAGTCCTAAGTAAGTTCCTCGCGAAAACGCGAGACCCAAGGCTTATACGATCGAGAAACGAGATTCCGTTTTTGTTCCCCAGAACAACCGCAAAGGCGCCCTTGATCAGCATCAGCGCGATCGTGGGCGACCTACCGAGCGACAATTCCACGATGGACAACATCGACGAGGATGGGAGCGAGAGCTGCACGGCAAAGGACGCGGGGGAGATTGTCGCCGAAGAGAAATTGAAGGGCGAGGACTCGCGGGCCGACACCGGGGCGGATGTGTCGCCGGTGGCCGAAGAACCGGCGACGACTGAGGAGCTGCCCGAGGAGACGCAGGTCGTGCCTGTCTGGGAACCGGACGCCCAACAGGAGGACCGACCAGCGGCGGCGCAGGCAGTGCCTCGGGAGAAGCGTGACAATAATGTTAACGAAGTATGCCCGTGGGAGGATGAGTAAGTACCTGACCCGACCTAAAAAAAAAACCGCTTACGCTCGCTGTCGCGACGATCGCTTACAAAAAGTTTCCTCTCACCGTACTCAAGTAATAACCTCAAGTAATAATGTTCTTATTCGTACGGAGCGCTCACTGTCTGTTTCAGGGAAAACTGTAGAGTGGATGCACCCTATGTAAAAACCTATGCGACTTTAGGTTACTTGTAATTTGTCGTTGATATTAAATCTTGCATTTTACATTTACAACATTCACAAATTCGATTTCCACTTTAATCCACTTTACTGAGCTCGCGTGTCCAGACCATTGCGCGACAGAAGCTTCGATCGCTGCGTTAATTAAGCCAAGACACAACCATCTTTTGAGGATAAAGTTTACTTACACGGAAGCAGTTCGAGGATTTAATAAAAATGACAGTACACCCTTGCAGTCGCACGAGAGTACTGATAGCATTCAAATACTTACAGACAGATTTTCACGATGTTACGTGCAATGGCAAGATTGCGAGCAGTTTGTTCGATAGAATCGATAACGCGAAAATATATAAGTCGCGGGACGAAAAACGAGCATCGACGTCTAGTCTCTAACTTTGCATCAAGTCACTATATTTATATTGTACGTAAGGCCTAACGATCCGATTCGTTTGCTCGAGATCATCGAAATAGATCCGTTTAGATCTCGATTAACGATCAAGGATTTGGAGCTCTTTCGTCCTTTCCGATTTTACTAGAGTTATTTAATCTCTACTATTTGTACACCATCCTTGGTATACGCGAGCCACGTTGAAAGAAATGAGCAAAGCGATTATTTGTGACTTGTGAGAGAAAAAGATTGCGAGCATTATTGTTTAAAACTAGAGCGCAGTCTCCAATGTTGTTCGTAGATTAACGTAGATCAACGTAGATCAACGTAGATTAACGTAGACTAGGAAACCTAGAAGATGTGTCGCGTGACAAGTAGCGATAGATATCGTGTCTCTCTCTGTGTTTGAGTAAACGTTCAAAACGGCGATGTATCGCCGAGCAAAGTAGGAAGTAAATTCAAGTGCGCGGATTGGGAACTCATTATGCTCTGTTCGTGTATCACGTGCAAACGCGCGCTCGTAGGGTGCTAGCCATTTGAGCCGTTTGGCCGCTCTCCATGGTCGCGCTTTTCCCGGATACCTCACTTTTCCGCGAGTCACACCTCGCAAAACTTTACGTTCCGATATCCCGATGTATTACGTTACAGAACACGATTTCACCCTTGAAGACGTAATTGCTTCTCTAATTAACCAGACTGTGCGATTGACGATGTCGCATTGGAGATACTCTCAAAATATCTCGTTTACTCCCGAAATACATTATGTATCCCAATGCGCGGCGCGTTACATTATTTAAGTGCACGTATTAAGCCTTCGTCTTACTTACAATTAGACTTATCGCCTAGAGTTAGCGTGTTTTACGCAGTGTCTTACGAGCGTTCGATATTAATTATTGAAAAAATTATCGTGACCTGATATATATTAAGTGTCTATTTCGTGTTATAGTTTGCCAGTTATAGTTGTCGTAATCGCGTCGCATTGATTAACATATCGGCGACGATTACGGCGATTTTATGGCGTTTCACTCGTTGATCCTCGGTTAAGCGAGTCGCAAATTAAACAACAACAACAAAAAAAGAATAAAACATGTTTGCGCGAATCTAAGTAATATTGATGTCGAAATGCCCATTGCTATCGGATCTCTGATTCTGTTACTGCCCCAGGATCTCCGATCCGACGCTAAAAATCGAAGGAGAGGCTATTTAAAATTAAATGCATTGTGCTCTTATCTGTATCTTATCGGTGTCTTTTTGTGTATAGTTTTAAGATACCAAAACGATACATAATTATTACACTAATTACCGACGACGTGTTTGTCTCGCGTTCAATCGCGAACCTTACGACGATTCTGACGGCCAAATCCTCGTTTTTTTCTCAACGAGAGGAAAGGATAATCAAACTGACGGGAACGTAGAACGATTGCCTAATTACGCTGCACTTTACACGAAAAGATGGGACACGAACGAACGTGAAAAAAAAAAGAAAAACATGGTGGTTCTAACGCATGCTAGTTTTTCTAACGAACTGAATATCGAATCTTTAGGTAACAATTTATCTTCAAAGTTCTTCGAATTTAAGAATGTATCTGCGTTTATTTTCTACGTGCAATAGCGAGTGTAAAACAGATGCGAGATACACTCCGTTGACAATTATTTGAGTGCAACGATCCGAGTACGACAGTCTGGACACGCGAGTGTAATCATATAAGGACTCTAAAAATATTCACGACGATCGTATATTGTTAATTCAGCAGCTCAACTTAAGTATCGTAAAGTTCTTACGATAGGTTAGCCGATAATAAGACTAGAAATAACACATGTCCCGTGATTGAGATATAAGAAAATTAATATATGATATACTTACTATACCGTACGATTTCGTTCGCGTCATATAGCGGTAACGAATTACTTTTCGATTCGCCCGCGTAATTTTATTGTACACGCCGAGATAAAAGTGCGTCGTAGTAAAAAAACTTTGAGAAGACACGGAAGACGAGAGAATTCGGATGCTGGAGAAAAAGCGAATTCTAAGCAACGGAGGAACCATGGAGCAAATCAAAAAAGAAAAAAAAACGTTACTCGCCTAAGAGGGACGCTATTCTGTGTAAATAATTTCCGATATCACCGCGTATATATTCGCTCTCTTTCGAATCTTGGAAAATATATATTATATTCATCACGCAAGCCAAAGACCTCTACTCTCTCTCATATCGCGTCGAACAACGCAGAGGTGCGCGCAAGCTATATATCCTTCGTGCTCTGTTGCCGAAAATATTCCTGACATTCCATAAAATGAATTAAGTGAGTTAAGTGAAACAGATAAGATAATTTTACTGTTATTAAATTGCAACGAACGATCATCGTAAAGTAATTATTTATTGAGTTTTATATCGAATCACGATCTCGTCTCCGTTAATCGCAAAAGCAAGCTATGTTCGGCAGCAGAGCCGACACGACCGGAGCAACCTTGAGCGCATCCGTCATACCGTATTTTGTATAACTTGAAACTGCGACGTTTGGCGTACATCGATTACATTTTTAGCATACCATTGTCAGAATTGCAAATTCAGCTCGGAAAGTTTCTCGTCGTTAAATAATGTTTAATATAAAACGCTCTGAAACACACACAAATAACATCTCTGTGCTAATATTTGCTATTCCGACGTTGCGATTAACTCCTCAGCGAAGGGAATGGCAATTATTTCGAGTGCCGGTCAATCCGGAAGAGGTGACACTTTGTATGATATGACGGAACGGAAATGTGATTAGCTTGCATAATTAGCGTACGTAGGTAAAATGGTAGATACGAATAAAGTCCAGAATATCTTTCTAAAATAGTATATATTGCTAAAATATTATTGCGCAATGAGAAAATTGACTTGCATAAATTATTCGTATTTTGCAAGTTGCACTTTTGAAAAGTCTGCGAGATCCGGTGCCATCGTATATATTGTAACATTATTTTATACAGCGTTTCTAAGCGTTTTGTTTTATAGTATGTTTTCGCGATTTGAGCAGAAATTGTAAATATTGTTGAAATAGTATTTATGTACGTTTGCCGCATGCATTTATAAATTGCAATTATATATATTTATCTAGATATAAAATGAGTAAGTGTCTGTAGTAAACGCAATAATGCTGTCGTGTTTATTACGGAAGGTGTGAGAAAATGATTGCAATTCTCGTAACCTCGAAAAAATATAATTATTATTATCGCCGTAAACAGAGATTTAAAGAAGAAGAAAAAAAAACAATGTACTGTGGATTACAGCTGACGATGAATGGACAGGAAATCGACATCGTCATGGGGTAATCACCGATGGGGTAATCACCATCACCTTGGATCGGTGAAATGCGAGATATTTTTATTATTATTAGAAAATCTAGACAGATCTATCAAAAATTGACGGGACTTAGGCAACAAAATGTGCACCAATTAAAAGTTCAGCGTACTGTCGCTTTTACGCTGAATTAAGATCTAGGTGTTCCAATTGCCGCGAATCCACGATTGGTCGAGCGATATGATTCTTGTGATTGTCGAGTTGTGCGAAGTTAATCACCGATGGGGTAATCACCATCACCTTGGATCGGTGAAATGCGAGATATTTTTATTATTATTAGAAAATCTAGACAGATCTATCAAAAATTGACGGGACTTAGGCAACAAAATATGCACCAATTAAAAGTTCAGCGCACTGTCGCTTCTACGCTGAATTAAGATCTAGTTGTTCCAATTGCCGCGAATCCACGATTGGTCGAGCGATATGATTCTTGCGATTGTCGAGTTGTGCGAAGTTACGCGCGCGTATACAATGAAGCGATCGTTCAAAGTGCGTATTATCACCCGCAGCCTAAGGACGCCATCGGTATAATAAAGATATAAAATAAAGGTATAAAGCGAGTGAAAATTGTTGCGTATTACGTTTTATTGCGCGTGCTAGATCTGAGATCTAGACGTTTGACATCTATGGACGTCGAATTCCTAATCGATTTTGGGCTATTCCGAGGAAAATTCACTTTCAGGATTTCAGATCTACGAGCGGGATCGATCCGTTCGAGTCGGCGCTTGATCTCAAAAGGTCTCCATAGCGGAGACCTGAGAGAGACAGGCATACACCCCTCGGTCGACGAGGCGCGATCCAAGGATCCGGGAACTCGGTTCTGGGATCCCTGAATCTCCCAGTCTAACTTTTCGCGTCTCGAGACTTTTCGCGATGGGAGACGGTCGGATTTTCGTGGCGCGTCAGCGCGGCGTGTCGTCGTGCGTAGAAACGTGAAAGATAATTCATGTGTGTGATCATCATTTTCCCTGTCCTCTCTCCGAAATTGCATTCCGCCCGGCCCGGGAAACACGCGGCGTAATATTCACACGAAGCCTAAAAGACGAGAGCGCTAGTGACAATAGTGACAAAACTTGTGTATAAGTTGCGTCGTTGAATTTTTTGCGAGAACAGAGGAAGGGTGAAAAAGCAAATTGCCGTCAAGATTGCCTCCGACTTACCCGCCCATCCCTCGTTTCCTAATAGATTAACTTGTCGCGTTGGAAGAGAACCGATTACTCCGATTATTCTCCCTCGATCGTTCCCGCGATCAGAAAGGTATATAAATCCGCGATCGTAATTTGCGATTCATTTCTCGTTAAACCTTGGAGAACCTTTTACGCTTCCGCGTGCTAACGACGGTTATTCGATGCATCAAACAGGAGACCCGCGACCGAGTGTAAAATGCGCTTTACAAGAATACAGAAACGTCGTTAAAATTGCACTGCCAGCCAAACGATAGTTGAAAGAAAAAAAGAACTATATTTTTCATTGTTTTGTAAGCAAAACATCGAACGCCAATTACCGATAACGTAACGAATCGTCGGGGTCAGAATGAACTGCCCAGACAACACGCATGTCCCAAATCGAGACATTATATGTTCATTCTGGGCACGGTCTTACACACAGGTCTGGAAACTCGGACCGATTTTGGTGGTGGGGGATGGTCGTTTTAGCAAAGAAGAATTTATTTCACGGCGTTGTCACCATGCATCGCTGTCATTGCGAAGTGTAGATGGTAACTCATCGTAACGTGACAACAATCTTTTAATTGCGCTTAATTCAAGTGCATTTTTAAAAATGACATGTACTGAGAAAAGTACTTTAGTGGATATATTTGTAAATTGTGTTATTACTTGCATGTATTGTAATTGTGTTGTTACTTGCATGTATTTGATTTAACGCTTGAAGAAGTTTTAGACACGTATAAGTTTACCTTTCCTTGCATGAATCACGCTTCGGATATTTTATCGTATGCTTTAATTTATTATATAAGATTGAGAATGCGACAAAATGCCCATCAGGAGAATTTAAAGTTAATTAAAAAATTTGTTGTAAAAAAGAAATTGTCTAAACTTACAAACGGATAAATAGTTTTCTTAAAACGAATAAAAGGATTTCGAACGTTTTATTTTTAATGCAAAGTCATTTATTATTTCTTTGAGGTAAGTTGAAAGACTTTCTTCAGTTCCTGAGGACATGGACAGCGACATGGATTAAAAATAACATCTTTCTCCTGTAAATCTTTTTTTATATGACATTTTCTTTCTTTAAATAACTGTCACAGTAAAAAGGTTGGTATCGACCTTAATTGTGTGTGCAACTGCATTAATATTTCTTGGAATGAGAATGTAAATATTGTGACTTGTAAATTAACTATGGATTTTCAAAACGGGTTATTATTTACTTTCATTATTTACTTTCTTTACTCATAGCCTTTAACTTTGTAATTAATCTTATAAAACCGAGGCATACATAAGGTAAGAATCAGAATTAATAACAAGTCGACCGCTCTCATACTGCGTCATCTTTAAATATTGTAAATTAAGAATAAATTATCAATTTATTAATTTGCGCATTCGTATAATAAAAGATTTCAAACGTTTTTTCTTAATACAAAATTATTTATTATTCCTTTCCTCATTTGGAACTTCATTTATTGCCTATCTGACACTCACGATTTTGAATTTACTAATTACTATTTCCGTCCTTGTCCCACCACATAGTACACTGACCGATGCCAGCGACTCTTGCGGTCACAAAGCGAGTTATTTTCTTCGTCGCTAAGGCGACCATCCCCCACCACTAAAGTTTCCAGACCTGTGTGTAAGACCGTGATTCTGGGTAACGATCGTTTGCGAATGTAATCATTGACGAGAGTAATCGGGTCAATCACCGGCCACAGTAGGTAGCTCCTCCGTCGTTTTCTCGTCCCGCTCGTCCGTCGACTCCTCGTCCATTCCCTCGTCGAACACGTGTGGAGAGCCCGAGAACTGATATCGCAGCCGCGTCGATCATCCGCTAATTAATGTGATAACGCCTGGCTACCACTCCGAGAGCCACCAAACGCCATCACGAATATCGGGAAACGATAGATTGATCACCGCTCGCGCCGGCTAATTATCGCTCCGTTCACTCGATTTGCCACTCCGAGCCACCTCGACTGGTTCGCGACGCGCGAACGCGGACGATGCACTCTAGAGTCCAGAGTCTGGACGGATAAATAACGGGAAACGAGATTGCTCGCGTCGTCCACCCGATCGCTCACCAAACCTTCCGAGAGTTCCGAGATCCGTTAGGAAAGTCCCAACGACGCGACGGCTACTTCACGTCGGTCACGTTACGCGCTGCTCGCGACGACGATCATCGATGGAGAATCGAGACCGCGTGGTTTAACCGCAGGCATGCACGTCGATCGACGATGTCACGAGTCGCGAAGAACGCGCGATCTCGTCTCCGGCCGAAAAGTACGCGGCGGTAATGAACGGAGATCGCTCGGCGGTTCGGCTCGGCTCGGCTCGGCTCAACGGATGTCTCGACTCTCGACTCGACTCTCGATGCGCGTTTCCCCACCTCGTCTCACCTCGCGCGGTGGTTACACTCGCAGAGCGAAGTTACGCGCGAGTCGATGTAGGTAAACATGCCGCGTTTGAGCCAGCTGTGTGAAGTTGGCCCCCCCACTACTGAAAATTCAATAATAACTATAACCATTCGTTTGGTGGTGTTTGGTAGTCCATTCCCGACGTTTGGTAGTCAAAGCTGTAACTAATAATGCGAAAAAAAGACATATGCGCGTGAAGTTAGCCCCCCCTCTTGTAAAACTCGGCTTTCCAGACTGCGTACATCATTTTACCTGTACGCATTCGTTTGGTGGTCGCGTGCTGACGTTTGGTAGTCCATTTCCGACGATTGGTAGTCAAAGCTGTAACTAATAATGCGAAAAAAAGACATATGCGCGTGAAGTTAGCCCCCCTCTTGTAAAACTCGGCTTTCCAGACTGCGTACATCATTTTACCTGTACGCATTCGTTTGGTGGTCGCGTGCTGACGTTTGGTAGTCCATTCCCGACGATTGGTAGTCAAAGCTGTAACTAATAATGCGAAAAAAAGACATATGCGCGTGAAGTTAGCCCCCCCCCCCTCTTGTAAAACTCGGCTTTCCAGACTGCGTACATCATTTTACCTGATACGCATTCGTTTGGTGGTCGCGTGCTGACGTTTGGTAGTCCATTCCCGACGATTGGTAGTCAAAGCTGTAACTAATAATGCGAAAAAAAGACATATGCGCGTGAAGTTAGCCCCCCCCCCTCTTGTAAAACTCGGCTTTCCAGACTGCGTACATCATTTTACCTGTACGCATTCGTTTGGTGGTCGCGTGCTGACGTTTGGTAGTCCATTCCCGACGATTGGTAGTCAAAGCAGTAACTAATAATACGAAAAAAATACTCGCGTGAAATGATTCTTTCTTTTATAAAAATCGATTTTGTATTATAGTCTCGTCATTCTGATAACGGATTTTTATCTCGAAGTAATTTCCGAAGTCTGTCATTGACAGTCACGAAAGATCTGGGACAACCTGTATAATTATAAGCATTATTTATTTTATGATAGTTTCATCGTTCGATAATGTGTGATAATTCCTTCCCGATGACCGATGAATGCATATAAATAATAACTATATAAATAACAAATACATTTTATTTTATAATGGACAATAAATGAAAGAGAGATAGAGAGAGAGAGAGAGAGAGAGAGAGAGAGAGAGAGAGAGAGAGAGATCATGTTATATTAAACTATTAGCAAACTTAGCAAACGGGTATTCATAGTAATCCTAGTCACTGACAGAAATTTTTTAAAGGGAATTGATCAGTCTTAACGCGATTATTAAGGTTTTTTTCATTAACGACTAATTCTAATTCTTATACTACGCATATACATTTCTTGTATTATTCAATATGCATAGTCGTAAAAATCATAAAACATAATTAGTCGTTATTTTAATTACGCTTTACAATTCTAAAAATTAAAAAATTATATATTCTTTGACATTTCAAAAAATAACTATGAAATATGACTACAAGAAAAATTAAAGAAACTCTTTATGTTATTTTATTGTATCGATTTATTATAAAAAAAAGCTTGAAAAAACGTTTTAATGTTAGAAGTGGATTACACCAATTGTATTTCCATATGATCCATATGTATTTAATTCCGTATGATCCATATGTATTTAATTATTAATTATTAATTATTAAAAATTAACTACCAAACATCATAAAATGCTCGTTAAATAAATATTAATGATTATAATTAAACATGCAATCGTACAAGAATATTTATATGAAACGCATGGTTACACACATATATATTTTATCTTCTTTAACAATTATATTTTTAATTACTAAATGCACCAAACGAATTCTTATAGTTATAATAATATATGCAGGTTAATTATTTATTGGTAAAGTAAATGTTGCTTGTTCGGTTTGATAATATATGCAGTCTGGAAAGCCAAATTTTATAAAAAAGGTCTAATTTCACGCGTGTATGTCTTTTTTTCGCATTATTAATTACAGTTTTGGCTAACAATCATCGGGAATGGACTACCAAACGTCAGTACGCGACCACCAAACGAATGCTTACAGTTAAAATGATATACGCAGTCTGGAAAGCCGAGTTTTACAAGAGGGGGGGTTAACTTCACGCGCATATGTCTTTTTTTCACATTATTAGTTACAGCTTTGACTACCAATCGTCGGGAATGGACTACCAAACGTCAGCACGCGACCACCAAACGAATGCGTACAGGTAAAATGATGTACGCAGTCCGGAAAGCCGAGTTTTACAAGAGGGAGGCTAACTTCACGCGCATATGTCTTTTTTTCGCATTATTAGTTACAGCTTTGACTACCAAACGTCGGGAATGGACTACCAAACACCACCAAACGACCACCAAACGAATGGTTATAGTTATTATTGAATTTTCAGTAGTGGGGGGCCAACTTCACACAGCTGTTTGAGCCGGCCGATCGGAATCAAAACAAAAACTTCCACTCGAATAATATCAAAGTAAAGTCAGCTGACTGCTGTCGCGTGATTTATCGCGACAGCAAAGCTGAATTCTATCGTGTTATCGCGGGAACAATTTTTGCCGATGGTAAAGACGCATTCGAAATTCGAACCCGATGCATAACGTCATTTAAGGCTCCTGGGTACTCGTCGCGGCCATGTTGGAATGTGACGTCTGAAGCGAGAAATGACACGTTGAAAATTCTTGCGTAGTATTTCCAAATAAAAAAATATTTGCTTAAAATAACACTACAGATCACTTCAGCACACTTTGAAAATACTCCGAATTGAGGTTAAGTTTACCTCTTTCCCTTGAAGGTTAATAAACAGCCGTAAAACGAATGTGTTACAATACAGGCTTGTGCGCAGGTGCATGACTAGATTTCGTATTACGCAATTAAGTTTGTTATGCGGATCGGGGTAACTTGAATTAAAGCACTTGATAAGGACCGGAATTCGGTCGAAACGTCGTGCAATCTTGTTTCAATTGGCCAGTTGGGTCGATAATAAAACGACTTATTTCGTATTACATTCATTTTACGGCTGTTTATTAACTGTCAAGCGAAAGAGGTAGACTTAACTTCAACTCGAAGTATTTTTGAAGTGTGCTGAAATGATCTATAGTGTTATTTTAAGCAAATATCTTTTTATTTGGAAATACTACGCAAGAATTCTCAACGTGTCAATTCTCAACATTTCTCGCTTCTGACGTCACATCTCATGAGATGTCGGGAAAGAGCCCAGGAGCCTTAAACGGGAAAATAATTTTCACGTATTTTCAATTAAAACACTTTGCGATGGTATTATTCTATGTCTACGTTATAACTAAGATTTATGTAGTCTTTCGTTGATATGCTAACCCTGTTATTTGACTGTCATGACGGAAATATCTACAAAAATAAAACTAGCCAAGACTGCTCTATGACGGAAATATCCGCACATTCAAGAAAGATACTTATACCACAGCAATTAGAATGAGATACTATATTTTTGTTTTTGAGATCGCAAAATTTAAATCTGAAATCAAAATTGCGAAATTTAAAATGACGGGTTCAGTATGGCGAACCAAAAATACAAAAAATGTATACAAAAAATGTTTGACTCGCATAAGTATTTCAAGATTTTTGAAACCGCTAATTTCAAATTTAAAATAAAAAATCAAGAATTTAAAATGGCAAATTCATAATGAGCAAAAAATTCAAAATATGGTTTAATTTGAAAAAGTTTTGAGTGGTTTTTAAAGCTGCTAATTCCATTTTAAAAATTGAAATTTGTTAATTTAAAATGACGGATTTAATATGACGGCCAAAATATTTAAAATATCGCATCAGTTTGTATAAAAATTATTAATTTATAAGAATTTTTATAAATTTTTCCGCTATTTTAAATTTTGACCTTAGATTTAGATTCAGCGACTCAAAAAACCCCCAAGAAGCACATCATTTTTATAATTTTATTATCTTTTTCGTCAAAAGCATTTTTGGCTTACAAGAATTTTTTGCCTAACAGCCAAAGGGTTAACGATTATCGATATTTTCCTGTCTTTCTTTTTTTTCACCGCTTTCGTCTTCTGCGGCATGTCCGACGCGTCCAAGTTGGCAGGACATTTCTCGAATTTTTTGACGTGCACCTCGCACGGTTTCCGGTAACACCATCGAAATCGCTTTGCAAAGCGACTGCTTTATTCCCGGTTTATCGTTGCATTATTCCCGTGTTCCAAAGGCGTGATTCAGGGCATGGGACGAGTGTCGGGTGGTCTCGGACGGAATCGCTTCGATCAGTCGCGATTAGCGCGAACGCAGTGCAAAACAGTGAAGAAAGGAGCCGTCGGCGTCGGCAGCGAGGATGAGGCAGCGGCGTCGTCGCATCGGTCGGTGAGTAAACGCATCCGTTACGTTTGAACGAATGATCCTTAATACCCCTGTTTATTCCAACTTGCGACGATTTGACGTTATTGCGTGGTAAAAAAAAAAGAGAAAAGAAAATTACGTGCGTAACGCATCACATGCATTCGGGGCACCGGATTATACTTTCTGCTCCGCGGTTCTGCCAGAAACGACATTATTTCCGATAACTTCCCGCGCGAGTTCTAAGGTTCGATCTTCGAACGATTCTTTCTTCTTTTCCTTTTACATTCTGACGCGAAAAGTTAACCCGACTTCTCTCGTAATCGCGTCGTCCTGAAGACGCGCTCATCGAGAGGATGTTGTCGACCCGCTCGTCCGCATCGATCGTCCATGAAATCGAAGTCTGATGCGGCTATCGCGATTAATCTGCGTGTGTCGCGATTAATCCTCTCATTCCCAATTTACATCTCTCTAATTTCGTCAAAGATGCAGCTGATTTGAGGAGCTTTAGTTAGATTTAATTAACGCAATAACGTGACAATATATATTATTATAATTTCTAAGTGTTATCAAAATAAAGACAATAATTTATAAACGTGGTTTATTTTGTCTCATTATTAATGCATGAAATAATCCGTCAAAATGAAAAGTGCTCTGCTAATTGCATAATATTGCGTATCGATGATAGGTACGTCACGGGAATGAGAGGATTTAATGATAAAGCGGCGAGTCGTGTGGAAAATACGGAAGGAAGAGAGAAGGAGAGAGAGAGAGAGGGGGCACACAAATAATTAAACCGCAACCGACGGACGTTAATTAGTTGCATAGCAATTAGCAGTAAGTGACAGATAGATGATACATTTGTATTATCGTACACCTCGCGCTAGAATTTGGCGTAGCACGAGTTTTATCTTGACGCGCTAATGTTACGCACTTTGGCGACGATTAATTATTATTATTATACGCGTATGAAGACGCGCCGATGTATATACACACACATATATATATATGTATGTATATACATATATATATATATGTATGTATATATATATATACATACATATATAAAGAACATGTTATATATATATATATATATATATATATATATATATATATATATGTATATATATGAGAGATGAAAGGAAGAGGAAAATGTTGCTAGCTAGCGTTGTAGACGATACAAAGATGGCTTTAGTGTATATAGTTTTGTAAAGTGTTAAACTATAATGAGGAGAGATTTATGATTACATAATGTATAAAATATACCTAAACAATACATCATCGCTGCGAAAAAACGTATGGACTCGTACGTTTTTCTGGTATTATTAATTATAAATTCTCGTTGGCGATCGGAAGCGCGTGAAATTGGTGAACCGTCATCATTTCGTTAAACATAGCTACATCTTGATATATCGTGCGTGAGGCCGCGGGGAATGTTGATGATTACGTATATATAATATGTGATATACGCGTGAAATTTTAAGCTGTCAATAGAATGTCCTAATATTAAATATTATAGTGCCATTATACGGTTTCTTTTGTCCCTTCCCTCTCTCGCGTTTTACAGGAAGTAGGTGTGTGCATTATATTTCTGTTTATTACTTCAAAAGACCACTTTAGACAATTTACAGATCACGTCGCATTAGGGGGATAGAATTCTATTTATAATTTTACCCCAGGCAACAACGTCACATGATTTTCACATTGATAAGTGGTGATTACCGGTCCTAGACGTCATGTACCCAATAACTGACGTTTAAGATGCGTGAATATTCTAACAATTTAAAATCAATAACAATTTAAAATCAATTAAAGTCAATTTAAAAACGTTTATAATGCGTTTCAGATAGATCATTTTTAAATTAAAAGAATATATACGCAAATATCGGATCATCCGATGGGATCTGTTTCTCGTAAATAAAATATGATGAACGGTGGTAGAGATACCACCGAAATGAGAACAGTGCATATATCACGGAATTGCACAACTTGTATCAGTTGTATCGTGGCATTCACTCTTATAATAAAGTGTGGCATACTTTTGGATTTTGATCAGATTGATGTAACGTTAACGTAACCTTATTTTAGTTAATGGTATTTTTATTTTTTAAAACTGATAATAATTAAATAAACTGATAATAACACAAATAAAATGCAGTGTATTTTGTATAACACATCTCGTTTCAAATAAAATCATTTTGTATATAATTTTGATTTTCCTCTAATTATTAAAACGTTTTTAAAACGTCATTAAAAGGCCAAAAAAGTCATAAAATCACGTTTTTTCAACGTCTTGAAATGTTGTCATCGGTCTGTGACTTATTCCTGTTATTTTTACGTCATTATTACGTGATTATAAAAGGATAATTGACGACTGACCAAAAACTGACGTGGAAATCACGTGACGCTGTTCCCTGGGACGTGCTGTGTAATAAAAAGAAACATTTAAAAAAATTGAAATACCCGCATATATAAAATATACATTAAAATACCTCAAAACAAAATATACGAAATACAAAATTATAAATCGAATTCTATCTTGAAATTCGACTTGAATCTCGGGTCGTTTAAAATGGGGCTTTACACTTTTAGCATTCCTCGTAAGTTTTCCGGGAAGAAAAATCCACGATAAAGTAAGAGAAACGTTCTCTTGTGTACTGTGTAAACTTTTCCACAGTATTATACGCACGCTGCGAAATTACAGTCAGACTTTTATTAATTCGACGGTATGCATATTCACATCCTACATTTAACGCTTCATGTAGAATGTCAATATCGGTCACAGTTTCAATAACAGTTACAGCGATCGGTCGGGCAATTCGACGGATATCGCATGCAACGTCTTAGGCAGTATTGGTCCGCTCCAGGTCTGTCAGCAATATCTCCAATAGCGTCACAAGTGTTTCTGTAATCACGTCGAAACGAGGATCAGAGAGAATTTCCGAAACGCAGATGCTACATTGAAAGTCACGACCGTTTGATACTTTAATGCGATTCCGAGTCAATGACAATTTATTGCTTAAACTCGCGCGGCAATCAATTTAATACTCACAGACAATGACAGATTCCTGGCGGACAGTTCGACGGGACGCGAATGCAATTCACTTGACACCAATTGGTCATATTCTGCCTGTATCGATAAGCCGCGGTTGGCTCGCACACTTGAGCCCTGAAATCGTAAAATCCATGCACGTGCGTGTCACACCGAGAACAATCAAGCGCGCTCGAGGTTGACACGCGCGCGCGAATTAACGTATACTCTTTAACGCTAATCGATTCTCACCTGAGTGGTCGAGCGAACGGAGCGGTCGAGAATTTCGGAGCTACGGAGTACAGCTCGTAGATAACATTCTGATACAGAAACCGCGGCGGTATTGCACCGGTGCTGGTAACGATGCTCACGTCGGCACAGTTTCGGAAGGTTTCTGGCCTGCCGCATCCGACGGCTTCCGTGCCGTTTTCACACGTGCCCCACATGTTACCTAATAGCAAAACACATACGAGATTAAGAGATCGCTCTCAGTACGAGAGACGAAAAGTAATACGCGATAAAATTTCGTGCCTGTGTAATAATTCCATTGAACGACGCATTGCGAGCATGTTAAATACGGTGGTAACGTTACCGTGTACCTAATGATGCCCTTCTTCCCCGTATCGTGCGGAATCTCAAAACGTACGTTCTGCGTCCCGGATACGTACAGAGGATAGCTGTGCGATTAAGCGATTAGTGATATTAGCGACAGCATCAGCATTCTTATACGCACCGAATGCGTAGAGATCACTTACGAAGCGAAACACTCCGGCGTTGTCACGCGCGACGGATCGTTGTTGGGGCAAATATACATCTCGAACCAGCCGTTATGGTTGGCCGTTAGCTCTATCTCCACTTCGATTTCCTCCAAACAGATTATACTGACATTGTACTTATATTATTATAAGTTTCTTACAAGCGTATTTTTTTCGTAAGAACATAAGAAATAACCCAGACAGCATAATCGGGACATAAGACGTCTTAAAGTTATCTTTAAAAAGGTCCCGATTCTGAATATAGTGCCCCTAACAGCATTAATATCCTGTATATCTGTAGAATATACTAAGGATGTCTTAATATATGAAGAACATCCTTATAACATCTTATGCTTTACGATATCCTCTGAACATTTTTAGAATATACATTTGCTGTCAAGGGCTGTCTATATAGAAATATTGCTATTTAATCTTGCTATGAGATTTGCATGCGTGCAAATAATAACGTACGAAAACATTAGAAAGTTACATTACCTCTCCCACGGTGTATCGTCGAACAATGATTCCGTTTGCGAACTCGCCACCGGCCTCGTGTGGGCGTGGCTGACTCAAATGATGCGCGTCCCCGCAAACCCCGCACTTGCCATTATTCTGCTGCCAATGGACTGCATAACCACCGCAGAAAAGCTCGTTGTCATTGTAATTGACGGGGTTTGGATAGCCGAACCTCCACATCGCGTTCCTCGACGGAGGATCCATTAATCTCCCGTGTCCGTTGATCACGTCAGGCACCTTTTTCAAAGATTCGCGACGAAGGTAGGTTCGAGAGCGAGAAGAATAAGAAAAGTATTGTGTAAAAAAATGAAACTGTTACTCTGCACCTTTCTTTGATCGCGCTATATACGCAATGTCATTAAATGGGCGGCCTCGTTATAACTTTTACTCGCGTGCATGAGTTATTATAAGGGCACGTCTGCTGGGAAAGTGCTGTGAAATGGCGGAATTGTCCGAGGCTATTGGGCGTATTTAAGGAGTATATTGAAAAACGAGTTGGTACGGTCGGACTTTCGATGCCATTGGCAAAAATAAGGCCTTTCAGATTTTCTTAAAACGTAAGTTTATGAAAAGAGGAACGTTTGTGCGATCAAGAGAGCGCGGAAGTCCTGTTAGTAATTTTAATCTCGTTTACGTAATTATCGTAATTATTTAAAAAAATGATCTTACTTTCATGAAGAGGTATAATATTACGAGCAGAATGTTGTTTCGTTGATGCCTGGTGATCATTTTTTCCTGAAACCATTACAGCAATTAGTATAAAATTACTATTTATTCGTGTTCGATTGAGGGGATTTTGTTTTTAAATACAATGAATCAATAATATATGTCTCTAACAGCAATAATATCTTGTATATCTATAGAATATACTAAGGATGTACTTAATATACTGAGAACGTCCTTATAATATCTTATATTTTACGATATCCTCTAAACATTCTCAGAATATACATTTGCTGTTAGGGGTACTATATAGAATATAGTCTAGGAAACTTAGACAGCACGCGTATCTAAAAAAAAAACGTCACAAATCTCATGTCTTCATGACGTCTTTTAGACATGCGTGCTGTCTGGGAAAGCTATCCGCGCTAAACAAATGAAGCGATTCAATATGTCATCAACATCGAGCATTAATTATATTAATTATTAACTCGATCAAATATAAACTTCGCATTCATCTTGCATTTAACTTTTGGGATAAGTTTTCAGGAGCCTGTAAGGGGCATGAAAATCTGGTTCAAACTGGAATTAGGCATCGTGTTCAAAGCTTCTGTTGTAGTGTCGCATAATAATGAGTTCCGTCTTCGAGTGTCGGGGGACAAGATTACAATGAAATAAGATCATGACGGACGTCCTTGAATCAGCTAGTAGAAGCCGAATCTTGCGTAAGAAAATGAAGCAACGTGTATTGTGCCAATGGTGTCGTTACGACAATAATGGCGAAGAACGTTGTTGGCACTTATGTCACGTATTATTAAGCGATACACGTATAGCGTAGGATTAGGATCGGCGCCAAAAACCGTCTCAAGCGCGTTCTTTCAATGGACGAAACAATATTTTTTTACATCTATTTCTAGAATAAATCTTAATATCCATTTTGCTTTCGGCTATTCATAAAAATTTATCGCCATTATTGATCGATTATTATTGACACGTCGATTAGTACATAAAGCGGAAGTAGAATTCATACACGTGTCATTGACAGCTGTTTGACACGCGACGAGATACATGGTGGTGATCTTAAGTGACGGTCTTCCATTAGACTCTAATATGAACCATTTAAAGTGCCGCAGTCTCAATCAGCTGCTGAATTGTAAGTTGAATACTTAGTTGAATATCAATCAGGTAGAACCATCATTCGCAACAGATGCTTCGATTTGAAAATAAATATAACGGTAAGTAATAAGTTCCGTAAATTTTTTACGTGATGATATAACTGTATTCTTAAACGCATCAATAATCTAATATCTAATAATGTAATATACCTAATGCTGATAAAATATTAATATTAAAAAAATTAATATCAATATATATTAAATTAATATTAATTATATACGTATATGATCCTAACACATGATCGTTACACACAGATTGTATTGTTTTTGTTGGGTCTCAATTTTTTATTGTCACAAATCTCATTTATGTAGTTAAATTACTGGTCAAAAGAGACTACCATAGCAGGAATCGTGGAGCTACAATGAGATACATTCGCCCTGTAGTCTAAATAAAACCAAAGATTCATCGAATGTAAAACAGAGCCGGTTAACCTTCGCCGAGAGCAAGCTGGTACTATCAAATCGCAGTGATAAACGAAGGAGAGCATCACAGCCAATGCTCTTAAGGGACGCCTCGACGAGTTCGCACAAGATAGGTGAAGATGCGACATAATAGAATTCGAAACGACATAGCGGGACAACGATGGGAAGTATAAATCTAACACTTTTAACACTAAGACTGTTTAGTTCTGACAACAATGTGTTCCTCCCTCCTTCCTGATCTTCTCGCCGTTCCGCGATTTTAGCACCGAAATTCCTCCCACGAGGGCCGATTTTTAGAGGAGGTGATTCTAATCGCGGTCGTAAAGTGCGAGATAAGTGGTACTTTAGCTTTCGGGAATAGACACAAGCCAAATATCGTACCGGATTCCTTCGTGAAGCGAATGACCGGAAAGAAGCGATTCCGATGGTTAAAATTTTACGTTATCCTTCACTGAACATCGTTTATGATTAATTCTTTCCTGAAGTTATGGGATTCACCTTCTTTCGTTAAATTTGGCGGATTTATAGGGCTATAGCAATTTGTCTTTTCTTCACGTTCTAAATTATGTTCTAACTGTACAAGACCTCCCGTTTAGCAAACTTGTGTTCCGGCCGAACCTAGTAAAATTTTTATTGATTGGCTTATTATATCTCGATTCATAAATATGTCGAGCGAGCGGAAAAAATGTAGAGATAAGCCAATAAGCCGCATAACGAGCGATCATAAGTTACCGGCATTTGAATCCTCCTTGTATCGTATTCTCTTCGTATTATTGGGTCGGTCGGCGCGATTCGAAAGTTGCAGTCATAAATTATGGGTTATTCGCGAGTACACACAGTTTGCCTTATCAGTTAATAAACTCGTGATATATATAAACGCTTACAAAACCTTTGTTGCCCTAAAATTAATATAAATTATATGAATTGTGTTAATACAAGAGTTGGAAACGAAAGCGCGAAACCTCGAGGCTCTCTCCAGATCGTTTTTTGACTAAAATAAACATTAAAAAATTATTAACGATCAATGCACGCTTTATAGTATTCTGATAATAGTTAAATCACATTATTGTTTCTAGTTTTTTCCGAATTTATCAATATCAAGTGTAGAGATCGACGACTCATCTAACCGCGAAATCATTGAAATCAGGTTCGCCGGGTTACACCGGTTTCAGAATACGGCGACATAACAAAATAAGGGAGAGAAAGGAAAAAAGGAGACTAACACGCCTCCTGTTTCCACGTCAAGCCAAGGTCGCGGGAATGGAACAAATTTATTTCAAGACTATAGAGATTACAAATGCAATCGAGTTTAAATACGAGATTTCGTGTCGCGAGCTATTTCGATCGACTTGCAACAAATTATATGCGAGAGATCCAACGCAATTTATCGATAATTGGCTATTACTTTTCGTATAAAAACTTCCTGGCAGAGAATCCTTATGTGATTGATCTTGGAAATAATCAACGTTGATCCTACAATTAAATGCTCCGGTAACTCGCATGTCTAAAAGATGTCTTTACGACGTCTTTTAAACACGCGTGTTGTCTGAATGCGTTTTCGGATTGGGTCGCAGAACCTAATTCACCACTTTTGTACTTCGTTGTACGTTAAAATTGTAAATTACGACACGTAGGGTATATCTGTACCCTGTATGTATGTAAAGTCATACTCACTCGAGTGCCCGTGCTCAGTCTGATCGGATTGTTAAGCAGGTGAAAATCGACGGGCAACTATTATAAAATATTTTACCACAGATTCGTGCATATTGTGGTGCATTAATGCCTTAAGACATAAATTTGCGTCAAATTTTAATATTTTTGGCGGGTACGACGTATGTATCTATAGATATTTGTGCATCATGATTGTTAGTAAGAAATCCAAAATTACTTTATAAATTTACTTATTGTATAAGCTATTTCTTTTTGTTCATGATACACAAATATCTAGATACAGTACCTCGAAATATCCAAATTTGATGCTGCTTATGGTAAAACATTAATGTACATTGAGTGTGCTACAGAAAATGATGCAAAGATCCGTATTACTTGTCTGTAATCTCACTCTCTATGTAAAAAACACACCTGTTCCAGTTTTGCTCTTTTCCACGGTACTATTAATCCTTGAGACAAACTCTGTCATAGACACTTCTTCAAAGGTTTCATCTAGAAATTACAAACCATTGATGCGAGAATCTCAGATACAAAACCACATATGTCACATAGATTGCAGTATTACAATGCAAAAATAAAATTAAATACCAGATTGGCCGTGTTGATCATTCAGAGCAATATTTTCTTTTCCACGTTTATTTTTAACAATACCAGATTGGTCGCGTTGATCATTCAGAGCAATATTTTCTTTTCCACGTTTATTCTCAACAATTTGACCCGGCTTGTTTGATATTTGTCTTTCTGTGGAGGTCCCTTTTCGGGTTGTCTTATTTACATCAACATCTGAAGATCTTTTGGAAGACACTTCAATATTTCGGGTTGTCTTATTTACATCAACATCTGAAGATCTTTTGGAAGACACTTTAACATTTCGGGTTGTCTTATTTACATCAACATCTGAAGATCTTTTGGAAGACACTTCAATATTTCGGGTTGTCTTATTTACATCAACATCTGAAGATCTTTTAGAAGACACTTTAACATTTCGGGTTGTCTTATTTACATCAACATCTGAAGATTTTTTGGAAGACACTTCAACATTTCCGGTTGTCTTATTTACATTAACATCTGAAAATTAAAAAAAAAACCTAAGAAATATGAAAATAAGTTTATCCTATGAGAGCGCTCAGACAATGTTTAGTAATCAGTTAATGTGTTAAAGTCCATTAGGATGGATATATTAAAGAAGTTACTTATAAGTAGAAAAAAAAGATTTAAAACAGATTTTAGTACTACAACATTTGGATCAGATTTGGACGTACATGAAAATAAAGTAATAGATTATTTAAAGCATAAAAAACTTATTTGTTTTACAAATAGGTATTACAAACAGTACTACAAACAAATTTTTTACAAATAAGTTTTTACAAATAACATTTTATTTTTATAGATAAATTTCATTACCCGGCAAAGAACCAAAGGTGGGGAACTGAGGCGGTTGGATTTTGCGCTTCTTGACATTACTACCATTTTCACCCTTCTTGCTTTTCTTCCTTGGGTACTTGTCCAATTCTTCATCTGTATCACTTGAATTTTCATCTGACACATTTTCAATCTGTTTTTTTTTGCGTTTTGCCCTGCTTGCTTTGTCATCCGCAGACTCAATATCCGTATGCATTGTTGCTCGATCTAATCTTGCTCGAGCTTCTGAGTATGTTGCTATATGAAAGCACGATAGAATAGTAAATAAGACAGTTTAAAAACACTAAGCATTCAAAATGACTCACCAAACCAATAACGTATCGTTGAAGGATATGATGTAAATTGAGGGTTGGGCTCCATGCAATCTTGAATTGCAATCGCTTGTTTTTTGGGAGGTAGATACGTGGGATAGACACATTTTGATCCATCATCACTGATCCAATTCCAGGCAACAACACTTACTTCAACAAATGATTCGCCGTTTATGGTATTAATAAGATCGGCAATAGCATATTTTTTCTCTGAAATTACATGTATACAATGTAATGTAATGCCTCATCAGGTTAAAGAAAAATATGCATACAAAGTTATAGCAGCAACGTTCAAGAAAAACAAAGATTTAAAAATAAATATTAAAATTAGTACTAATCCAGTTCACACCACACACACACACACAACAAAATTCAGAAAATAGGAAAGAACATTTTCATAATGCAGCAATAAATTATATACATATATATTATATACATCTCATAAGAACATATAAATGCAGAACATATAAATGCAGAACGTAGAGATGCAGAGCATATAGATGCAGGACGTATAGATCCAGAATATATAGATTATATAGGAACATATAGATGCAGGACATATAGATTATATAGATGCACCACCACACACAATTAGCTTTATTATATACTCAACTTTAAAATGAATGTAGCATCGGGATAGCTATCATATTTGTATTGCAGGGTAGGATCGTATATTTTGTCTTTACAACTTCAATTGGCACAATAACATTCCGACGATTCCAGGACATTTCCCCAAGATTGTAAATACCAAGCTTACTAGATTCACATGGATAAGTAAAATAATTTTCTTTTATATCACAAATATCAGCAATAATGACAATGTTTCCATTTTGAAGTTTCTGTATAGATTTGGCAGTAGCAATGCTTTCCTCATATAGAAAGTAACTGTCTCGTTTATGGACGGTACTCAAGGTGAATGAAGAGGATGAAAGAATTTTATATTCATCTTTTCCAAGCACTTGTCTTCCTGGTGTAAACTCGCTTGATTTTTGCGAGTATTCATATAGGTAATCTCTCTCAGCTAACCTTCTTGTAAGCTGTTGCAGAGGATTGCTTGGTGCTCGCAGTAATTTTTTTAATTGTCCTAAGTAACTTTCAAAAGGAAATGCACTGTAATCAGTTAGCACACCAAAGTTTTTCACATCATCGCACAAATGGAGGAGATTATGAACATTATAAACAATAAATTTTTTATCAAATACTCCTCTATGTGCACACATTTTAACAAAATTATTTATCAGTTCCTGAGCAAAATGTACGTATGACTCATTTCTACTGAAGCGTGGTGTAGACAAAATAATCATTGCGCATTGCAACATTAAAAATAAATTGTATAGAGTGGGAGATAGAATATCATTGAGAACGACGCAGCCAACGTAGAAAAGGAATAATCTCCATTCTGTTCCTTTCCATTTTCCAAGCTCGTTTAGTCCCATTTTTCTTGGTTTACGAGCAAATTCTGATGGAATATGAGCACGTAAGTTCTTCATTCTCTCAGCAATTTCAGCAATCTCCGTTGCTGTGAGGCGCATTCCTGATTTTGTTCCTTTTAAAATAAATGTCATAAATCTTTTCGTGACGCCTTCTAACACCAAATGAAAAGGATCCAGAACAAATTCTGTTACCATTCTTACAGGTATAATTAAAAGAGGGGATATTCCAGTGTGATGCTCAGGATCCGACTGATTCACAAAGTCTTCATCACTACGTGGTGTGTGCGTCTCAGTGGAATAACACATTCTATGAAATTCATATTCTCCAGATTGAGTACATCTCTCACATGCATGATATGCTCCATGACCCACAATACATTTTAGATACTGTCTTGCAGGAGCATCGCAAATAAAACATCTGATATAAACTTCATGCATCACACCATTTAAAACCAGACCATCACTTTTTAATTTTAATACCTCTAAAATAAAGTCTTGCAAATACTTATTTACATTGTCTGGTTTGCCTGATCCCACAAAAATTCCGACAACAAACGGTCTGTCATCAATTAAATCCAAGGACCTACATAAAATAGGCCACACATCAGTGACACAGCTTTTGGTCATATTTATTCCATCAACATTAACATCTAATCCTATTTTGTTTGTGCCAAAATTTTTCAGTCCACAATTTTGTAGGCGTCTTTCAAGTCCTGGTATTAATCCAACATGGACATAGGAACCGTTGCCGAATTCTACAATTGATGTTGCTCTAGGCGTCTTATTGAGAGTCCGCGGATCTAAGGGCAATTCTGGATGATATAGTTTTAGTTTTGCAAGAAGTTCTCTGCACGCTTCTACTGTAATATTGTGTTTTAAGTTCCATTCTCTTAGCCATTGCCTGAAATTCACCTGTTCATCCTCATCATTGTCTTCTTCATCTTCATCACTTGAGTTACTATCTGATTCAATATTTGCTAACAGATCATGTCTCATATAAACGTATTCACTATTATTATCATCATTTATTTGCCTTGAAAGCTGTAAATTTTCATTGCTATGTGCAGATTCACTAATATTATTAATAGAATCTTGAGAGATATCTTGAGTCTCATGTGAATGTAAATTTTCATTGCTATGTGCAGATTCACTAATATTATTAATGGAATCTTGAGAGATATCTTGAGTCTCATGTGAATTTATAATACTATCAGCTGTAATCGCGTTTAAAATGTCCTCATCATCTTCTAATATATTAGCGAATACCTTCTCAGCTTCAGCTTTGGCGTATCTCCTTAGCCTTCGCTCCCCGATAGATCGTTTGTGTAACTCTGTCATTTCGTAAAATACAATACTGTTAAAAGAAATTTGATTTAGCTCTCGGCCAAAAAGTACAGAAAACGATATGTCATAATAAAAATATAACCGGGGTACAGAGTGAAAAAATAAAACTGAAATAACATTATAGTCTTTATTTAATTAAAAATACTTTATCAAAATACTGAATAAAAAAAGTTCATATAAAGATGTGTAAAAAATTTATAAATCAAAACTTTGATTTTTATAGGCCAATATTATATTTGTCGTACAACAACTGTAATATATATAGCCTTTAGAGATATATAATATAATAAAAATAATAGAATTAAACCATCATAACCTTTTTAATGCATGTAAGATATTAATTATCTTAAGGATTAGCCTCAGAAAAATAATATAAAATTGTAACACAAACGATATATCATAGGATTAGCCTTAAAAAAATAATATAAAATTGTAACACAAATTATCATGTTACATTAAATATCATGTTATTTAAATTATTATCAAATACGTTACATCAAATACGTAGGTACATACACAGTTTACCACTAAAAAAGACAAAATAATATAAAAGATATAACACTTACCATTCATTATTGAGGCTTCCAAAGCACATCGATTCTCCTTGCTCTCTCTCTCTCTCTCTCTCTCTCTCTCTCTCTCTCTCTCTCTCTCTCTCTCTCTCTCCTTCTCTTCTCTTCTTCTCTGATCACTTTCTTCACACCGTCGTACGACAAATATAATATATAGCCTTTTTAGAGATCTATAATATAATAAAAATAATAGAATCGAACCATCATAACCTCTTTATAATGCATGTAAGATATTAATTATCTTAAGGATTAGCCTCAGAAAAATAATATAAAATTGTAACACAAATTATTATGTTACATCAAATATCATGTTATTTAAATTATTATCAAATACGTTACATCAAACGTAGGTACGTACAGGTAGGTAAAAAGGGCAAAATAATACAAAGATATAACATTTACCATTCATTATTGAGGCTTCCAAAGCACATCGATTCTTCTTGCTCTCTCTCTCTCTCTCTCTCTCTCTCTCTCTCTCTCTCTCTCTCTCTCTCTCTCTCTAGCGACACTAGGTCAGATTAAAGATAAGATAGATATAATGAGCTTAGGCATTGGAGTAGATCGTGTGCGAAGTGGCCAAGGGGGAGTTATTATTGTGGAATGTGAAAAGAGGAGTGATAAAGACAAATTAACTGCGGAATTAGAAAAACAAATAGGTGATCAATACAAAATTAAAACTGTTGATAAAAAGCTACCTAAAATTAAAATAGTCGATATAGAAGAAGATTTAAATGGGATAGAAGCGGATTTTGTTAAAAAAATAGTAAAACAGAATGAGTTAGATAGAGAGAATGAAAACATGGAGATTAAAGTAATAAAAAGGATACAAAGGAAGGGGAAAGAAGGAACTATAATATTAGAAGTAGATCCAAAAACACATAAAATAGTATTGGAATTACAAAAAGTAAATATAGGATGGAAAAAATGTAGAGTTTTCGACTATGTAAGCGTATTAAGATGCTACAAATGTTGGGGATATGGCCACCTTGCCCAGGAATGTAGGAATAATGTAATATGTAGGAAATGTGCGGGAAATCATAATGAAAAAGAATGTCGATCGCAAGATAAAAAATGTGCCAACTGCATCTCGATGGTTAAAGAGTTTAAAATGACAGGAATAGATGTTAATCATGAAATAACGGATAGAGAATGTGAATCGTATAAAAAAATAGTAAATAAAATGCAGAAAGGTATTATATATTATGATGGTTAGCAATTGGATAAAAGTTGGAGGAAAATAGATGGAGATAAACAAAGAGGTTTGAAAAAAGCAGATATATTGTTACTTAATGCACAGGGTTTCTTGGTACATAAAGACGAAATTGAAAAGTTAGCAAACGAAATCAGACCAAAAATTTTATGTCTTACGGAAACACACGTACACGAAGAAATTGGTGATGTGGAAATTAATATTGAGAATTATAATGTAGTTAGAGCAAATACCAATAGAAGTCGGCGAACAGGTGGAGTTTTAACTTATATAAAAAAGTCATTAAGATATAGAATAATAGAAAATATAGAGGATGATGAGAGGGAGAACAAGCAGGTTATGTGGTTGAGTGTAGTACAGGTTAGCATGGGGGAAGGTGAAGATATTGTAATTGGTAATACATACCATTCGCCAAGCACAAGTGATGGTAAATTTATTGAATTAATTGTTAGTCAGTCTGAAAGGTTAATTGATAAAGGACATGTAATCATATTAGGGGATATGAACATTGATATGAGTAAAAATAATCATTATACGGAAAGGCTTAGTAGAGAAATGGGAAGTCTGGGGTTGAAGCAATATGTACAAAAACCGACGAGGTGTGAAAGGAATTCAAAGACTGTTATAGATTTGGTATTTTCAAATTTCTTCAGTGAGGTTGACGTGCTACAGTCACCAAAAATTACAGACCATAATATAATAAAAGTCAATATTAGTACAATAAACGATAAAGAAGATGAAGAAATTATTACATATTATAAAAGGGACTATAGTAACTTTAACGAGGAGCGATTTAAAAGCTTGGTAGGTGACAAACTGAAAGACAATATGGGATGTAATAGCGATGTAGATTTGTTAGCGGATAGTACAATAAACGGTATAATAGCAGCAATAGACGAAATAGCGCCAAAGATTAAAAAAGTTATGCCTGTTAGATGGAAAACTAAAAGATGGATAGATGAAGAAGTCAGGGAAATGCTAAAAATAAGAGACAGAGCATATAAAAAAGCAGCGCAGTCAAATATGGAAAAGGATTGGAAAGAGTTTAAAAGACGTAGAAATGAGGCAGTAGCTAAAATTAGGGAGAAAAAAAGAGATTATTATGAAAAAAATATAGATGATAACAGGAATAAATCGCGGGAAATGTGGAAATCGTTGAAAGAATTAATAGGCACAAAGAAAACGAGAGCGGAATTTAAAAACGTTAAATTTGATGGGGTAAGTTATACGGATAAGGAAGTAATTGCGGATAAGTTTAATAGATTCTTCATTGAAAGTGTAGTTAATATTGTAAACGAAATAGATAGAGTGGAAAATGCACAAGTTGAATATGAAAGGATAGGCAGCAGTGAAATGAAGGAATTCAAAGAAATAACTGAAGAACAATTGGACAAAGTAATAACCGGGTTAGACATAAGGAAAGGAGGGGGAGAAGGCATTACGGCAGAGGAAATTAAAATAACATGGAGAATAAATAAAGATAAGATACTTGGATTAATAAATAAATCTTTACAAGAAGGGAAAGTACCGGAAAATTGGAAAAACTCTATAATTACACCGATCCCAAAAGTAGTAGGCAGTGACAAAGCTGAGGATTATAGACCGATAAACACGTTACCGGTCTACGAAAAGATTTTAGAACAAGTGGTAAAGGATCAACTGCTCGATTACATTGATAAAAATGAGATATTAATTGCAGAACAGTCAGGTTTTAGATCAGGACATTCGTGTGAGACAGCAATTCAAAAAGTACTTATAGAATGGAGACAAAGAATGGATAAGAACGAGAGAATAGGAGTAATGTTTATAGACTTTAAAAGAGCATTTGAAACTATTGATAGGAAAGAATTAATAAAAAAGTTGAAAATGTACGGTATAACGGGAACGGTACTAAAATGGTTCGAATCATACCTGGAGAATAGGACTCAACAAGTTAAGATCGGAAATATATTGTCTGGTAAACTTGAAATTAAGACAGGAGTACCACAGGGATCCATATTGGGGCCATTGTTGTTTATTCTATATATTAATGATGTGATTACGGTATATAGGAACAGAAAATGTAGGTTTAGACTCTTTGCTGACGATAAAATGGTATATGTGTATGGTGACAATATGGATGTTATAATTCAAACTTTAAATGAAATATTGATTACACTGACTGAATGGTTAAATAAAAACTCGCTAAAAATTAATGTTAAAAAGACTGTATTTATGGCTATCTATGATCCTAGGAAAAAAAGTAAGCGAACCAACTATAATATTTATATAGGAAATGAAACGGTCACAGAAGTGCAAGATACAAAATATCTAGGCATAATTATAGATAAGCATTTAACCTTCGAGAAGCATGCATGGTACATGGCAAAGAAAGTAGGGAAAAAAATAGGGTTTTTAGGACGAATAAGGAATGTTGTAAGTAGTTATGTAAAAGTGTTGATATATAAAACAATAATTGCACCGCATTACGAATATTGTAGTAGTATAATGTTAAATTTCAATCAGGGCTTGATGCAAATGCTACAAAAAACGCAAAATCGTGCAATGCGAATAATATTAAATGTGAATAGATACACGGCAATTAAATCTATGTTGGAAGCTTTATGTTTCATGAGTGTAAAACAAAGAATGGAATATAATGTATGCGTACTAGTATATAAGATGAGGAATAATATGGTGCCAAAATATTTATCAAGTGAAATAAAAAAAATTAGTGAGAGGCATGCATATAACACTAGAAATAATGCAAACATAGTAGTAGAAAGGACACGAACACTAACAGCACATAAGAATTTAACGTATAACGGGTTCCAAATATTCAATGACATCCCAGTAGAAATACAGAATATAACGGAAATAAAATGCTTTAAAACAAAGCTAGCAAAATACATAAAAGAGAGAGATAATAGGAGCAGATAAGTGCGTAAGTGGATAGGGAAAGATATTGCGATTAGTAAGGCATAAGAAAGTATTCAGGCACAATGTATGAAATTTGTTTATGCTATATACATTTTATAGAGCGTTAATGTGATTAGTAATGTATAAAAGAGTTATTCGGGTATAATGTTTGAAATTGTTTAGGTTATACATGTTGTAGCGTTTTTTATATGTAAAGTAGCCAAGGGCTAAATAAAGACAT
>NW_027509722.1:0-3863 GCF_048541705.1 Temnothorax americanus
CCAGCGAGGTAACGACCGCGAGCGAAGCAACACGCGCCGGGGGACTTGGAAATATTCGGCCCCGTACGGACGCCAGAGGTAACGCCGCGAGGAATACAAACACGCCCACGAAGACGCTTGATTTACCGCACAAAGCCGCACAACAACGCACGCACCACGCACAGCCGAGGAATCCGGCGAACGCCGCGGAGGTAACGACCCGACGACACACGCCGCGGACCCCCCCCCCCCCCCCCCCCCCCCCCGCAGACTTATTTAGCCTAACCACCACGCCAAAGACACCCATTATTTCGGCTTCCCGAGTACACGCGGCGAGCACACCCGGGAATAATCCCCGACGCGGTACGACGCGGCGAAACACGCCGCGGACTGATTGCTCCACACGCCGCACACACACCGCATATCGGCCCCTAGCGAGGAACGACCGCGACGAAGCAACACGCCGCGCGGGACTGAAATAATTCGGCCCCTACGGACCCGGAGAACGACCGCGAGCGAAAGCAACCGCGCGAGGACTGGTAATTAGACCGTCACACCCACACGCAGCCACAACCACACGCCGCATATGAATCCGGCATTTGCCCAGCGGAGGTAACGACCGCGAGCGAAAGCAACACGCCGCGGGACTTGGAAATAATTCGGCCCCTACGGACGCCGGATGAACGACCGCGAGCGAAACAACACGCCGCGGAGACTGGATATTGCCCGTACACCCAACGCCGCACACACAACACGCCGCATTGAATTCCTGCATTTGGCCCTAGCGGAGTAACGACCGCGAGCGAAAGCAAAACCCACGCCCGCCGGACCCCTTGAATAATTCGGCCCCTAGACGCCGGGTACGACCGCGAGCGAAAGCAACACGCCGCGCGGGACTGGAATAATTCGGCCCGTACGGACGCCGGAGTAACACCGCGAGCGAAACACACGCCGCGAGAGACTGTGTATTAGACACGCACACCCACACCACGCAACACACGCACACGCACGCATATTTGAATTTCCGTGCATTTGCCTAGCGGAGGTAACGACCGCGAGCGAAAGCAACACCCGCGCGGGACTTGGAAATAATTCGGCCCCGTACGGACGCCGAGGTACGACCCGACGAAAGCACACGCCGCGAGGACTTGATATTGCACGCCAACACCCGCAAAGCACACGCACGCAAATTTAATTTCCGTCATGCCCACACACCACAACACCCGCATTGATTCGCACAGCATAACGCCCACGAAGCAACGCCGCGGATTGAATATTCGGCCCCGTAGGACGGAGGTAACGACCCCGAGCGAAAGCAACACGCCGCGGGACTGGATTAAACGTCGCCCCGACGACGACGCCGAGTACACCCGCGAGCGAAGCAACACGCCGCCGACTTGGAATAATTCGGCCCCGTACGGACGCCGGAGGTACACCGCGAGCGAAAGCAACACGCCGCGAGGCTTGTATATTTTAGAACTCACCGCTAGTGACCCTACGGGTAACCGCACGAAGCACCGCGCGGACTTAAAATTCGCCCTACGACCGGACCGCGAGCGAAGCAACCGCAGGTTTTAGACCATAGCCCCGTACGGACGCCGGAGGGTAAGACCGCGAGCGAAAGCAACACGCCGCGAGAGGCAGTGTATATTTTAGACACGTCACACCCACACGCACGCACACACACGCACAAGCACGCATATTTGAATTTCCGTGCATTTGCCCTAGCGGAGGTAACGACCGCGAGCGAAAGCAACACGCCGCGCGGGACTTGGAAATAATTCGGCCCCGTACGGACGCCGGAGGTAACGACCGCGAGCGAAAGCAACACGCACGCACACACACGCACACGCACGCATATTTGAATTTCCGTGCATTTGCCCTAGCGGAGGTAACGACCGCGAGCGAAAGCAACACGCCGCGCGGGACTTGGAAATAATTCGGCCCCGTGCGGACGCCGGAGGTAACGACCGCGGGCGAAAGCAACACGCCGCGAGAGGACTGAGTATATTTTAGACACGGCACCGCGTACGGACGCCGCAGAGGTCACGACGAGATCGAAAGCAAACAAACGCGCGCGCAACTTGGAATAATTCGCCCCGTACGGACGCCCGGAGGGAACGACCGCGAGCGAAAGCAACACGCCGCGAGAGGTCTGTGTATATTTTAGACACCGTCACACCACACGCACGCACACACACGCACACGCACGTCATATTTGACTTTCCGTGCATTTGCCATAGCGGAAGGTCACGACCGCGAGCGAAGCAACACGCCGCGCGGGACTTGGAAATAATTCGGCCCCGTACGGACGCCGGAGGTAACGACCGCGAGCGAAAGCAACACGCCGCGAGAGGACTGTGTATATTTTAGACACGTCACACCCACACGCACGCACACACACGCACACGCACGCATATTTGAATTTCCGTGCATTTGCCCTAGCGGAGGTAACGACCGCGAGCGAAAGCAACACGCCGCGCGGGACTTGGAAATAATTCGGCCCCGTACGGACGCCGGAGGTAACGACCGCGAGCGAAAGCAACACGCCGCGAGAGGACTGTGTATATTTAGACACGTCACACTCACACGCACGCACACACACGCACACGCACGCATATTTGAATTTCCGTGCATTTGCCCTAGCGGAGGTAACGACCGCGAGCGAAAGCAACACGCCGCGCGGGACTTGGAAATAATTCGGCCCCGTACGGACGCCGGAGGTAACGACCGCGAGCGAAAGCAACACGCCGCGAGAGGACTGTGTATATTTTAGACACGTCACACCCACACGCACGCACACACACGCACACGCACGCATATTTGAATTTCCGTGCATTTGCCCTAGCGGAGGTAACGACCGCGAGCGAAAGCAACACGCCGCGCGGGACTTGGAAATAATTCGGCCCCGTACGGACGCCGGAGGTAACGACCGCGAGCGAAAGCAACACGCCGCGAGAGGACTGTGTATATTTTAGACACGTCACACCCACACGCACGCACACACACGCACACGCACGCATATTTGAATTTCCGTGCATTTGCCCTAGCGGAGGTAACGACCGCGAGCGAAAGCAACACGCCGCGCGGGACTTGGAAATAATTCGGCCCCGTACGGACGCCGGAGGTAACGACCGCGAGCGAAAGCAACACGCCGCGAGAGGACTGTGTATATTTTAGACACGTCACACCCACACGCACGCACACACACGCACACGCACGCATATTTGAATTTCCGTGCATTTGCCCTAGCGGAGGTAACGACCGCGAGCGAAAGCAACACGCCGCGCGGGACTTGGAAATAATTCGGCCCGTACGGACGCCGGAGGTAACGACCGCGAGCGAAAGCAACACGCCGCGAGAGGACTGTGTATATTTTAGACACGTCACACCCACACGCACGCACACACACGCACACGCACGCATATTTGAATTTCCGTGCATTTGCCCTAGCGGAGGTAACGACCGCGAGCGAAAGCAACACGCCGCGCGGGACTTGGAAATAATTCGGCCCCGTACGGACGCCGGAGGTAACGACCGCGAGCGAAAGCAACACGCCGCGAGAGGTCGGAGGATAGTTGAGACGCGTAAGACCGACACGCACGCACACACACGCACACGCACGCATATTTGAATTTCCGTGCATTTGCCCTAGCGGAGGTAACGACCGCATGCGAAGGGCGTAGGCCGCGCGAGGCTTGGAAATAATTCGGCCCCGTACGGACGCCGGAGGTAACGACCGCGAGCGAAAGCAACACCCAGCAAGAGGACAGTGTATATTTTAGACACGTCACAACAGCCCACCATCGCAACAGCACACTCACACATCGCACACGCACGCATATTTTGAATTTCCGTGCATTTGCCCTAGCGGAGGTAACGAC
>NW_027509723.1:0-3861 GCF_048541705.1 Temnothorax americanus
TTTCGAGAGACTTTTGGGACTGTAATTTTGAAACTCCGGACTGCGATTTTAAAAAAAAAAATACTTTTTGGACTATAATTTTCAGGTAACCTTTGGGTTGAACTTTGAACACTTTCGGAGAACTTGCGATTTTGAAAAAAAAAATTTTTTGGGACTTTGAATTTTCGAGGGGACCCCTTTGAAACATAACTTTTCGAACTCCGGGACGATTTTTGAAATAAAAAATACTTTTGTAATTTTGAAATTTGAGGCTGAACCTTTTGAAGCAGAACTTTTTGAAAAAGAAATACTGCGGAGTTTTTGAACGGAAATTGAATTTTAACCGAAATTGCGTTAAAAAAAAAAAACTTTTGGGTAATTTTGAAATCGCTGGACTGATTTTTGAAAAAAAACTTGATTTGAATAAATGAGGATCCTTTGGAGGGTGTAACTTTGAAACTGGGAACTGCATTTGAACAAAAAATACCTTTGGATTAAAAAAATTTAGTGTGACTTTAGGCTGTATTTGACTTCCCGAAACTTTTTGGATCAAAAAAAAAACGTTTTTGGAGAATTTAATTCTTTGGAGCTTATTTGGACCTTTGGAGGGCTGTACTTTTGCAAATCACTGAACTGCCATTTGAAAAAAAGGGTTGATTTTGAATGAGGACTTTGAAAACTTTTGGGACTTGAATTTTGAAGTACTTTGGATTGAATTTCGAACCTGGAGCTATTTTGAAAAAAAACTTGGGAAATTTCGAGTGTGACAAATGAGTTTTTTGGACTTTGAGAACTTCCGTTGAAAAGACTTTTGGGAATAACTTTTGGACCAGAAGCGATTTGACGAAGACTAACTGTTTGAGAATCGGGAATCCTTTGAAAAAAAAATTTTTGGGACTTTGAAATTTTGAGGTACCTTTGGGCTGTACTTTGATCGGAGATGCCGATTTGAAATTGACTTGATTTTTAAGATACTTTGGAGGCTTAATTTTGCGATGGGCGAAACTGCATTTTTAAAAAACTCTTATGGGATTATGAAAATTTTTGGGACCTTTGAGGTTGTTGACCGGGAGACTGCATTTAAAAAAATCTTTTTGAAATAATTTTGAGGTGTGCCCTTTGGAGGGCTGTAACTTTTGCGAATCCGGCGAAACTCATTTAAAAAAAATATTTTGATATGAAATTTGAGGTGTACCTTGGGCGAACTGCATCGAACTGATTGAAAAAAAAACTTTGGGCTTAAATTCGGACCCTTTGGAACTTTGAACGAAAGATTTAAAAATTTGGCTGAAATTTCGGGTGGATTTTGAGAATAACTTTGGACTCAAATCGATTGAAACTTTGAATTAATTCGAGTTGCCTTGAGCTTTTGCAATCGAGGATTGACTTTTGAACATTAAAATTACAAACTTTTTGAGATATTTGAAATTCGAGGTACTTTGGGTTAATTTTGCGACCGGGAACTGATTTAAAAATTTGATAAAATTTTGTGCTTGGTTATTTCGAGGCACGAATCCGTTGAAAAAAAAATTTGGGATTTGATAATTTGAGGGTGACTTTGCAGAACCGCGAACTCGATTAAAAAAAATACTTTTATTATGAAATTTTCGAGGTGCCTTTGGGCGTAACTTGCAATCCGGCGAACTGCGATTTTTGAAAAAAAATTTTTGGACTTATAAATTTCGGTGTGACCCTTTGAGGGCTTACTTTTGCAACCGGCGAGCCGATTTAAAAAAAAATTTGGACTTAATTTCGAGGTGGACTGGGCTGATTGAAAAATATTTTGAAAAAATTTTTGGGCTTATGATTGAACTGGGCTGAATTTGAAAAGATTTGAAAAAAAAAACTTTGGGCTATTTTGAGTCGAGCGATTTGAAATCCTTTGGATTTAAAAAAATTTCGGGTGTGACCTTTGAGGCTGTAACTTTGGAACTCGGAGAACTCCGGAAAAAAATCTTTTGGAAAAATTTTGATTGAACTTTGAGGCGTAACTTTGAGGGCGAACTTTCCGATTCGAAAAAACACTTTTTGGAAATAAAATTTTGGGTGTGACTTTGGGGGTGTACCTTTTGGAACCGGCGAACGCTTTTGAAAAAAAATCTTTTTGGATTATAAATTTTGAGGTACTTTGAGGGTGTACTTTTGAGAATCGGCGAAACTGCCGATTGAAAAAATCTTTTTGGGACTATAAATTTTCGAGTGTGACTTTGGAGGGTAACTTTGCGAACTCGGCAGAACTGCCGATAAAAAAAAAATACTTTTGATAATAAATTTTGGGTTGACTTTGAGGTGTAACTTTTGCAGAACTCCGGCGAAACTGCCGATTTTTGAAAAAAAAAATATTCTTTTGGACTTATGAAATTTTCGAGGTGTGACCCTTTGGAGGACTGTAACTTTTGCAGAACTCCGGCGAGAACTGCCGATTTTAAAAAAAAATCTTTTGGACTATGAATTTTCGAGGTGGACCTTTGGAGGCTTTGTAACTTTTGCAGAACTCCGGCGAGAACTGCCGATTTTTGAAAAAAAAATACTTTTTGGGACTTATGAAATTTTCGAGGTGTGACCCTTTGGAGGGCTGTAACTTTTGCAGAACTCCGGCGAGAACTGCCGATTTTTGAAAAAAAAAATACTTTTTGGGACTTATGAAATTTTCGAGGTGTGACCCTTTGGAGGGCTGTAACTTTTGCAGAACTCCGGCGAGAACTGCCGATTTTTGAAAAAAAAATACTTTTTGGGACTTATGAATTTTACGAGGGGTGACCCTTGGAGGGCTGTACTTTTGCAGAATTCCGGCGAGAACTGCTGATTTTTGAAAAAAAAAAATACTTTTTTGGGACTTATGAATTTTCGAGGTGTGACCCTTTGGGCTGTAACTTTTGCAGAACTCCTGCGAGAACTGCCGATTTTTGAAAAAAAAATACTTTTTGGGACTTATGAAATTTTCGAGGTGTGACCTTTGGAGGGCTGTAACTTTGCAGAAATCCGGCGAGAACTGCCGATTTTTGAAAAAAAAAAAACTTTTGGGACTTATGAAATTTTCGAGGTGTGACCCTTTTGGAGGGCTGTAACTTTTGCAGAACTCAGGCGAGAACTGCCGATTTTTGAAAAAAAATACTTTTTGGACTTATAAATTTTCGAGTGTGACCTTGAGGGCTAACTTTTGCGAATCGGCGGAGAACTGATTTAAAAAAAAAACTTTTTGCTATGAACTTTTGCGACTCCGGCGAGAACTGCCGATTTTTGAAAAAAAAAATACTTTTTGGGACTTATGAAATTTTCGAGGTGTGACCCTTTGGAGGGCTGTAACTTTTGCAGAACTCCGGCGAGAACTGCCGATTTTTGAAAAAAAAAATATTTTTTGGGACTTATGAAATTTTCGAGGTGTGACCCTTTGGAGGGCTGTAACTTTTGCAGAACTCCTTCGAGAACTGCCGATTAAAAAAAAAAAAAAAATACTTTTTGGACTTATGAAATTTTCGAGGTGTGACCCTTTGGAGGGCTGTAACTTTTGCAGAACTCCGGCGAGAACTGCCGATTTTTGAAAAAAAAAAATTTTTTGGACTTATGAAATTTTCGATGTGGGAACCCTTGGATGGCTGTGACTTTTGCAGAACTCCGGCGAAACTGCTGATTTTTGAAAAAAAAATATTTTTGGGATTAAAAAATTTTCGAGGTGTGACCCTTGGGGGGCTGTAAATTTTGCAAACTCCGGCAAACGCCATTTAAAAAAAAAACTTTTTGGGACTTATAAAATTTTTCAGGTGTACCCTTTGGAGGGCTTTAAATTTCGAACTCCGGGGGAAAAGCCGATTTAAAAAAAAAACTTTTGGACTTATGAAATTTTTGAGGTGTGCCCCCCTTTAGGGGTTAATTTTTAAAATG
>NW_027509724.1:0-3785 GCF_048541705.1 Temnothorax americanus
GAAACCGGCCCACGGCGACGACCCGTACGCCGTCGAAGCACGACCCCGCGGACTTGGAAAATCGCCCCACACCGGACGACCGCCGACGAACACACGGAGGACTGGTATTTACACGTCACACCCGCCGAACAACACACAACCCGCCATTGATCGGCTTTGCCCACGCGGGAAACGCCGCGAGAAACCCGCGGGGACTGGAATAATTGCCCCGTCGACGCCGGGAACGACCGCGAGCGAAACGAACCCGCCAGCCGAGCCTTTAGACGCCCTAACGCACGAAAACCGCACGCACAATCACCACGCCACGACGGATATGATTTCGCATTGCCGCGGAGGTAAGACCGCCGACCACGCCGCCGATGTAAAAATTCCCCGAGACCGGCGACCGCGACAAAGCACCACCCCGGACTGGAAAATCGCCAAGACCCGCGCAACGCCGCGGCGAATAATCCCGGAGAACGCTAAAGCCCAACACCCGGGCGGATATTACCCCACGACACGCACGACCCACGACGCCGATTGAATCCGCATGCCCGGAGTACCCCGCGAGCAAAGCACCGCGCGGCCGAATAATGCCCGTACGACCGAGCACACGCAAGACACCGCCGGAACTTGAAATATTCTCGCTCGCCGACCGCCGAGGTAACACCGCGAGCGAAACAACACGCCCGCGGAGCTGGTAATTAGCGCACGACCCAACGACCCCCACAACCACGCAGTTCGTCATTCCAGACGACCCGAGCGAAGCACGCCGCGCGGACGGAAATCGCCGCGAGCCACCGCGCGACGACAACCCCGCCTGGGCGCCCCGGTGATACGCCCACGACCCGGCCGGAAAGCGAGACGCCCACACCCGGTACGCCCACCACCCGCGAACGCTGGCGGAGAAGCCGCGGATATGCACCGCATAACCACGAGCGGACGACCGCGACCCCCGGACTAAATCGGCGCCCGTACGACCCGGAGGTAACGACCGCACGAACACACCGCCGCAAGACTGTATATTTTAGACCGTCACCACCACGCACAACCGCACCGCAGCATTGATTCCGTGCTTTGCTACGGGTACGACGCGAGGACACACCCGCGGGACTGGAATAGCCGTCAGTACCCCGGACGCACGACCGCGCAGAGAACACCGGACGAAGAATACACGGCCCCGTAACGCCCTGGTCCGCGGACCGCGCGAAAGCAACGCCGCGGGACTGGAATATCGGCCCCGACGAGCCGATCACGCCGCGCATGAACACGCCGCCGACGACCGAGTCGCCCGAGACAACCCCGACGAAGAACCGCGACAAGCAACTGGTATATTTTAGACCGTCACACCCACACCAGCACACACGCCCGCACATTTGAATTTCGTGCATTTGCCCAGCGGAGGAACACCGCGAGCGAAACCAACACGCCGCGCGGGACTGAATATTCGCCCGTAGGACCGAGTACCCGCGAGCGAACAACCGCGAGGAACTCGTGATCGTAACCCGAACACCCGACTCGCATCACAACCCAAGACACGTCACACCCCACACGCACGCACACACACGCACACGCACGCATATTTGAATTTCCGTGCATTTGCCCTAGCGGAGGTAACGACCGCGAGCGAAAGCAACACGCCGCGCGGACTTGGAAATATTCGGCCCCGTACGGACGCCGGAGGTACGACCGCGAGCGAAAGCAACACGCCGCGAGAGGACTGTGTATATTTTAGCACGTCACCCCACACGCACGCACACCACGCACACGCCGCATTTGAATTTCCGTGCATTTGGGCTGCCGGAGGTAACGACCGCGAGCGAAAGCAACACGCCGCGCGGGACTTGGAAATAATTCGGCCCCGTACGGACGCCGGAGGTCACGACCGCGAGCGAAAGCAACACGCTGCGCGGGACTTGAAATTTAGACCCTACACCACCGCAGCCCACCGCACACGCCGGCATTTGATCCGCACCCGACGACCGCGAGCGAAAGCAACACGCCGCGCGGGACTTGGAAATAATGCCTACCCGGGTTACCGGGCGAAAGCACCCCGTCGGCTGGAAATCGCCCGTACGACGCGAGTAACGACCGCGAGCGAAAGCAACACGCCGCGAGAGGACTGTGTATATTTTAGACACGTCCACCAACCCACACGCACGCACACGCACAACCGCACCACGCACGCATATTTGAATTTCCGTGCATTTGCCCTAGCGATGGTAACGACCGCGAGCGAAAGCAACACGCCGCGGAAATAATTCGGCCCCGTACGGACGCCGGAGGTAACGACCGCGAGCGAAAGCAACACGCCGCGAGAGGACTGTGTATATTTTAGACACGTCACACCCACACGCACGCACACACACGCACACGCACGCATATTTGAATTTCCGTGCATTTGCCCTAGCGGAGGTAACGACCGCGAGCGAAAGCAACACGCCGCCGGACTGGAATAATCGGCCCTACGACCGAGTACGACCGCGAGCAAAGCAACACGCCGCGCGGGACTTGTAAATATTTTAGCCCGTCACGACGCCGAGGTACACCAGCAGCGAAGCACACAACACGCACCGCCGGACTTTGAATTTCGCACTTAGCCTAGCCGAGGTACGACCGCGAGCGAAAGCAAAACGCCGCGCGGGACTTGGAAATAATTCGCCCGTACGGACGCCGGAGGTCACGACCGCGAGCGAAGCAACACGCCGCGAGAGGACTGTGTATATTTTAGACACGTCAACCCACGCACGCCACACACGCAACGCACGCATATTTAATTTCCGTCCATTTGCCCTAGCGGAGGTAACGACCGCGAGCGAAAGCAACACGCCGCGCGGGACTTGGAAATAATTCGGCCCCGTACGGACGCCGGAGGTCACGACCGCGAGCGAAAGCAACACGCCGCGCGGGACTTGGAAATAACCACGGCCCCCGACGCGTGAACCCGCCGGAGGTACGACCGCGAGCGAAAGCAACACCCGCGCGGGACTTGGAAATAATTCGGGCCCCGTAACGACCCGGAGGTCACGACCCCCGAGCGAAAGCAACACGCCGCGCGGGACTGTGAATTTTTCCGGCCACGTCACGCACGAGGATCACGCCGCAGCAGCACGCAATTTTGTAGACACTCATTGCCCTAATAACCCGCACAAGCAACACGCCCGCGACTTGATAATTCTCCCGTACGACGCCAGGAGGTACGACCGCGAGCGAAAGCAACACGCCCGCGCGGGACTTGGAAATAATTCGGCCCCGTACGGACGCCGGAGTACGACCGCGAGCGAAAGCAACCGCCGCGAGAGGACGTGTAATTTTTAGACCGTCACACCCACACGCACGCACACACACGCACACGCACCAATTTTGAATTTCCGGGCAGTGGCCCTAGCGGAGGGAACGACCGCGAGCGAAAGCAAAACGACCCGCCGGGGGCTTGGAAATAAATTGGCGCCCGTACGGACGCCGGAGGTAACGACCGCGAGCGAAAGCAAACCCCGCCCCGCCGGGGACGTGGAATAATTCGGCCCGTACACCCGAGCACGACCGCAGCAACCAAGCACACCCGCGCGGGAATTTTAATTTCCGGCTTTCCCTAGCGGAGGTAACGACCGCGAGCGAAGCAACACGCCCGCGGACTTTAAATAATTCGGCCCCTTCGGACGCCGGAGGGACGACCGCGAGCGAAAGCACAAACCCCCGCGCGGGGCTTGGAAATAAATTCGGCCCGTACGGACCCGGAGGTAACGACGCGAGCGAACAACACGCCGCGAAGACTGTGTATTTTTAGACACGTCCACACCCACCCA
>NW_027509725.1:0-3761 GCF_048541705.1 Temnothorax americanus
TGCATTGAAAATTGTTAATTAACGATCATTAAAAAATTTGTTAATTTTGTGCTTGAATTGAATAAGATTAAAAAAAAAAAGATGATTAAATTTGGAAAATTTGGAATGGACTTGGAATGAAAAAATAAAAAAACTTTTGGTTAATTTCGACGGGGATTTAAAAATTGATTAAAAAATTGAGATTGATCGCGAGTTAAAAAAAAAAATTGTATTTGAACGGGCTGCTTTAACAACATTTAACCGCAAACTGCCGATTTTTGAAAAAAAAAAAAACTTTGGACTTGATTTTGAGAACTTGGAGGTGAATTTTGCAACTCCGGAGAACTCGAATTTTGAAAAAAAAAAAAAAATTTTTGGGACTATGAAATTTTGCAGAATCGGCGAGAACTGCCGATTTTGAAAAAAAAATCTTTTTGGGATTATGAAATTTTGAGACTCGGCGGAACTGCCGATTTTGAAAAAAAAAATACTTTTGGGACTTATGAAATTTTCGAGTGGGACCTTTGAGGCTGGTAAATTTTGCAGAACTCGGCAGAACTCGATTTTTGAAAAAAAAAAATTTGGATAAAAATTTTGGCAGAATCCGGCAGAATCGATTTTTGAAAAAAAAAAATACTTTTGGGACTTTGAAATTTTCGAACGGTGATGAAAACTTTTATAACTTTGGAATGAAATTCATATTTTGGAAACTTTTTGGGCAGAAATCCGGCAGAACTGCCGATTTTTGAAAAAAAATACTTTGGGATTGAAATTCGAATTGAACTTTATGGGTTAGAAATTTTGCAAACTCCGGCAAACTGCCGATTTAAAAAAAAAACTTTGGATATGAAATTTTCGAGGTGTGACCTTGGAGGCTGTAATTTTGAGAATCGGCGAGAATGCCGATTTGAAAAAAAAATACTTTTTGGGATTATGAATTCAGTGTTGATTTGAGTGTATTTTGCAGAATCCGGGAAATGCCATTTGAAAAAAAAATATTTTGGGACTTATGAAATTTTGCAGAACTCCGGCGAGAACTGCCGATTTTGAAAAAAAAATACTTTTGGGATTTGAAATTGCAGAATCGGAGAACTGCGATTTGAAAAAAAAAAACTTTGGGACTTGAATTTGAGGTGTGACCTTGGGGGCTGTAATTTGCAGAACTCCGGGAGACTGCATTTGAAAAAAAAAAAAAAAAAAAAAACTTTTGGGATTTAAATTTTGCAGAACTCCGCGAGAACTGCCGATTTTAAAAAAAAAAAATTTTGGGATTAGAATTTCGAGGGTACCTTTGGAGGCGTAACTTTTGCAGAACTCGCGAGAACTGCCGATTTTGAAAAAAAAAAACTTTTGGGATTATGAAATTTGCAGAACCGGCGAGAACTGCCGATTTTGAAAAAAAAAACTTTTGGGACTTATGAAATTTTGAGGTGCTTGAGTGATTTGGAAGAAATCTTTTGAAAAAAAACTTTGTTAATTGAATCCGGAGCATTAAAAAAAAATATTGGATAATTTCAGGCTTTGAATTCAACGCCTCCATTAAAAAAAAAATTTGATATAATTTGAGGCCTGGGCGAATTAGACGAGAAGCTTGAAAAAAAACTTGGTATATTGCAATCGCAACATTAAAAAAAAAAAAATACTTTGGTTGAATTATGAAATTTGGGTTGACCCTTGGGCTGTAATTTTTGCAGAACTCGGCGAGAACTGCCGATTTTTGAAAAAAAAAAAACTTTTGGGACTTATAAATTGAGTGGACCTGAGGCTGACTTGCAGACTCGGCGAGAATGCCATTTTAAAAAAAAATACTTGGGATATAAATTTGCAGAATCCGGGAATCCGATTGAAAAAAAACTTTGGGTATTGAATTTTGCAGAACTCCGGAGCGAACTGCCCCGATTTAAAAAAAAACAAACAAAAATACTTTTTGGACTTATGAAAATTTTGAGGTCATGTGACCCTTTGGAGGGCTTGTAACTTTTGCCAGAAAATCCGGCCGAGAACTGCCGATCGATTCAAAAAAAAAAAAAAAAAAAGAAATACTTTTTGGGACTTATGAAATTTTGCAGAACTCCGGCGAGAACTGCCGATTTAAAAAAAAAAAAAAAAATATTTTTTGGGACTTATGAAATTTTCGAGGTGTGACCTTTTGGAGGGCTGTAACTTTTGCAGAACTCCGGCGAGAACTGCCGATTTTTGAAAAAAAAAAATACTTTTTGGGACTTATGAAATTTTGCAGAACTCCGGCGAGAACTGCCGATTTTTGAAAAAAAAAAAAATACTTTTTGGGACTTATGAAATTTTCGAGGTGTGACCCTTTGGAGGGCTGTAACTTTTGCAGAACTCCGGCAAAAACTGCCGATTTTTGAAAAAAAAAAAATACTTTTTGGGACTTATGAAAATTTTTGAGGTGGACCCCTTTGGAGGGCTGTGACTTTTGCAGAACTCCGGCGAGAACTGCCAATTTTCGAAAAAAAAAAATACTTTTTGGGACTTATGAATTTTGCAGAACTCCGCGCTAACTGCCGATTTTTGAAAAAAAAATACTTTTTGGGACTTATGAAATTTGCAGAAACTCCGGCGAGAACTGCCGATTTTTGAAAAAAAAAATACTTATTGCGACTTATGAAATTTTCGAGGTGTGACCCTTCGGAGGGCTGTAACTTTTGCAGAACTCCGGCAAGAACTGCCGATTTTTGAAAAAAAAATACTTTTTGGACTTATGAAATTTTGCAGAACTCACGGCGAGAAACTGCCGTATTTTGAAAAAAAAAATACTTTTTGGGACTTATGAACTTTTCGAGGTGTGACCCTTTGGGAGGCTGTAACCTTTTGCAGAACTCCGGCGAGAAACTGCCGATTTTTGAAAGAAAAAAAAGGAAAAAAAAATACTTTTTGGGACTTATGAAATTTTGCAGAACTCCGGCGAGAACTGCCGATTTAAAAAAAAAAAAAAAAATACTTTTTGGGATTTATGAAATTTTCGAGGTGTGACCCTTTGGAGGGCTGTAATTTTTGCAGAACTCCGGCGAGAACTGCCGATTTTTGAAAAAAAAAAAAAAATACTTTTTGGGACTTATGAAATTTTCGAGGTGTGACCCTTTGGAGGGCTGTAACTTTTGCAGAACTCCGGCGAGAACTGCCGATTTTTGAAAAAAAAAATACTTTTTGGGACTTATGAAATTTTGCAGAACTTCGGCGAGAACTGCCGATTTTTGAAAAAAAAAAAATACTTTTTGGGACTTATGAAATTTTGCAGAACTCCGGCGAGAACTGCCGATTTTTAAAAAAAAAAAAAATACTTTTTGGGACTTATGAAATTTTCGAGGTGTGACCCTTTGGAGGGCTGTAACTTTTGCAGAACTCCGGCGAGAACTGCCGATTTTTGAAAAAAAAAAAAAAAAAAAAATTTTTGGGATTTATGAAATTTTGCAGAACTCCGGCGAAAAATGCCAATTTTAAAAAAAAAAAAAAAAATTTTTTGGGCTTTTGAAAATTTTTCGAGGGGTTTACCCCCCTTTTGGGGGGCTTCCCCTTTTAAAAAAATCCGGCAAAACTGCCGTTTTTTTAAAAAAAAAAACTTTTTGGGGCTTAAAAGAAAATTTTTGAGGTTTACCCTTTTGGAAAGGGGTGTAAAATTTTTTTCAAAACTCCGGCCAAGAAAACTGCCCTTTTTAAAAAAAAAATACTTTTTGGGACTTTGAAAATTTTGGGGGCGAAATTCCCGGGGAAAACTGCCGATTTTTTAAAAAAAAAAAAAATTTTTGGGATTTTTAAATTTT